>NC_089221.1:157674967-157963176 GCF_963924675.1 Phocoena phocoena | reverse complement strand
GGCAAAGCCGGCCATGGAGTAGGGGTCCTGGCTCCAATGCTTGACCGTGGAATAGGGGCACAGGGCCACAACCTCCTCCTTGGGGAGATCATGGACTACTGCCAGGTCGTCCAGGACAATATCAATTGCCCGGGCACGTCCATGACAGCGAAGAAAGAGGAGTCATCGTCCAGGGTATAGGGAGGCCAGGATGACCCCTGTGCCGTTGGGGAAGATGTGGTTGGCATAGAAGATGAAGAGAAGGCTGGTCGGTGCTGGACTTTCCCCTAAGATGCCTTTGTGCTCCCAGAAATGCTGCGTGCAGGTCAGGATCACTTTTGGTGGCACTGCTGTAGTGGACGGAGCGCAGTGCGTCCTAGTTGCCGTGGGAGAGAGGTGGCCTGAAACAGAGGAGTCAGGCAGCCTTGGCTGTGGTGGCTAAAATCAGGTAATCGGCGGTCAGATGTGCCCTGGTCTGCAGAGGTCAGGCATTCGGTAGGTGATGTGGATGTGGTCTCCGTACGACTCAACCTCCTCTGCTGGCGAGTGGGAGCTGGACTGTCCCGAGCAAGAGGGCAGCATTGTAGGCCTGGGGGAGCTGGTCAAAGCCCACCAGCGATTTCATCAAACCTGAGGCAGGCAAGGGAGAGACAGGGAAGCAGGTTGATGGACAAGGCCAGGCAGAGGATGGGCCATTTGGACTGTACAGAGGCTGAGCTCTCTAATGGGACTGCTCTAGCCTGTGTGTTAGGGAGGTAAGCCCATTGGCAAAAGAAGGGCATGCCGGGTAGGGTGGCCCTTAGCTCCAGGGAACTAGAGATAGGTGCCATTTTGGGGCTGACAAGTCAGAAAACTGCATCCCTCTGGGCAGGTACAGCCCCTTGCCAGAGCCTCAGGCTTGAAACGTGGATCATGCCTGGCTCGCAGTCATACACACACCCCGCCCCCGCCTCCTCAAGTGGTCACACCCACTCGGCCCTGCCTTAAGACCCTCCTCTTCCTTCCATTTTTCCCTTTAGGACAGTCCTAAAGGCCTGAATATAAATGGATTTACCCTGAAAAAAATTCTGGGAGGAAGGAAGAAGATGCTATTGGGAAAAGAAGAAGACCGGATGCTCAAATAACCGGAGCCAGTCCCCTTGGCCACGAAGGCTTCCAGGGTCTGTTGCCCTCTCACGAATATCTGTAGCCTTTTTTTGCAGGAATTGGGTCACAGAACCCTGAGGGAGAGTGAATTCCGGTCTATTTTATCTCTGTAGCTCCAGACCATCCTGACAGCCACCAGGGGTTTGGTGGTTGGGGTCTGGAGTTAGCACCCCTGATACATCTTCCTGGGATGAAAAACAGTGAGACCCCTTGTAAGGACCTTCATCTCTGTAACCAGAGAGCAGGTGAGGCCCAGAGCAAAGTAGATCTGTAGCTTCCTGATGTGATTGTCTCTTAGCCAGAGGTTCTTAAAGTGGGGATCCTAGACAGAAAGCATCAGCAGACCTTGAAACATGTCAGAAATGCATGTTCTCAGGTCCTAGCCCAGATCTACTGAATCAGAGACTCAAGGTGGGGCTCAACCTTCTGTGTTTAACAAGACCCCTACTGATTCTGAGGCTCGTTGGAGTTTGGAAACCCCTGCTTTCCCCTCTTCCCCATTTCTTTTGGGATTTTCTACCAGATTTATCTGAACTTTCTTTCGACCACTGTCCTGGTTAGTAATTGGCTAACCCATGCTCATTTTCCCATTTCTCCACCCCATTTCCCACTGGGGCTCCCGGAAGAGGGAGATGATGGCATGCAGTGTCTCCAAGAAGGCCTCGTAGTAGCCACCATCTGCATTCGGCAGGTCCCCAGTCATCTGCACGGCCCCCCGGCTCAGGTTCCCCGACTTAATCAGGTATCCCGGCAACCAGCCGACCACGTGAAAGGAGAGAAGCCAGGGGAGTCAGATCGTCTGGAAGCCAACATGAGAACCCTTGCTTTGCGTCCAGGGACAGGCAGAAACAGAATCGGACAGAGTGGAAAGGCCAGACCATTCAGCCGGGCCCCTTGGGGCTGCCATGGGTCTACTTGTACTAGGCTCTGACAGTCTCAAAATGTTCTCCTTTGTCCTGATAACAGGAAAACAGCTAACTTTCAGTGCTACTTCCCACATACACACCCTCTGATGAGCCCTTCACTTGTATGAGCCTCATATAATCCTAAGAAGTAGCTTATCATCCCTGTTTTACAGGTGGGGGAACTGAGGCCCAGTCTTCCTGTCAACTGCAAGTATGTTGGGCTGCATACACTGATCTGGAGGAATCTAGGTACTGAGTAATTTTTCTCACCCTGCCCTCATCCCCCACCATCACACTGTGGTCCTGGCTAGCCCACCAGCAAGTGACCCTGAAGTTCTCCCTGTGGAAGCGCCCATTGAGGATTGTGCCCTATGCTTCATCCCTGCTCCTTTCTCCCAAGCAAGGCCAGAGTTCACACAACAGAACTGGCCAGGAGGGCTTCACCTGTTAGGGTGACCAACTGTTCAGCTTGCCGAGGGCTGAGGGGTGTCCAGGGATGATCTGGTACCCTTGTCACCAGTGCAGCAGCCCTGGAGGCTGGGCACTCGGGGGGCAGTCCTGACAGGGACTGCCAGGGTGACAGGGCATGGCTGATCTCGCCTTAACCTGGGCAAAAACCTCTATCAAACATGCATGTTTAGGGCTTCCCTGGTGGCGCAGTGGTTGAGAGTCCGCCTGCCGATGCAGGGGACACGGGTTCGTGCCCCGGTCCGGGAAGATCCCACATGCCGCGGAGCGGCTAGGCCCGTGAGCCATGGCCGCTGAGCCTGCACGTCCGGAGCCTGTGCTCCGCAACGAGAGAGTCCACGACAGTGAGAGGCCCGCGTACCGCAAAAACAAACAAACAAAAAACATGCATGTTTAACCAGAGACAAGGCAGCAGGGCCCCACCATCCCAGGAAAAGCAACGTCGCAAAGTTCCCGGAGACACGCTTCAAGATCTACAGTGTAGACAACCAGAACCCAGAGAGGGTGGTAGGTTCCCCACCTCTGTGCATGGGGTGTGTGGAAGGTGGGGGGTAAGGGTGGGTAGCTGAGAATCTTCTCTAGCTTGACTTATTCTCCAAGCCCTGTACCTCTCCTCCCTTTTTCCTTCCCTCCTCCCGTTTCCCTTCCCCGCTTCCTTTCCCTCCCTCCCACCACCATTGTCCTCCAGGAGCTTACATTCTAGCAGGGGAAGCAGACCATAAACAAACAAGTAAAATATTCACTACAGTGTGATAAGCATTAGGGTAGAAAAGGAAGATGGGAGGGTGCCAGATGGGAGGAACCTCAGTTCAAAGTGGACACTTGAGCCATGACCTGAAGAAGGTTGAGGGGCAAGCCGTGTGATATCTGCAGGAAGAGCATTCCAGGCAGAGGGAACGGCCAATGCCAAGGCCTTGAGGGTGTGCTTGGCTGAGTACGAAACAGCAAGAGGTTGGAGTAGGTGGGTGAGGAAGGACCCCCTCTCCATCTTGGGCAGCCCTGAGCCACAGGCGGGACGATGCCCAGGGGCAGGGTCTGTGCACAGGCTCCCTCTGGCTGCCTGCCGGGGAGGGTGGGTCAAGGGTTAACATGTTTCTCCTGCTACAAGCTGGAAAGAGGGTGGGTGGTCCTGCCATGGTTTCCATACATTGTGACAGGGTGGGCTGTGGGCAGCAGGAAGTGTGTCCCAGGACTGACCTTGGTGGAGAAGGATTCGTACTTCTCCAGCACCTGGCTGCAGCTACTGCTTTTCAGCTCCTCTACCACCTGGGCATGGAGGAAGGAGGGGCATTCAGTGAGAACCAAACCCCACCCCACACGGGCACTCACCTCAGCCTGGTCCAGCCCCCGATGTTCCCACTCCCTCACTCATGCTTCTACTTGTGTGTACGTCCAAGGTTGGTTTATATATGTTCTCTCCTGGATTCAAGGACTTTGTCCCACAACTAGTCTGAATGTCTCGAAGGTGGACACTTAACTATTGGACAGATTACGGGGCTGTAAAGTTAGGGGCCAGAGGTCCCCCACCAACCTGGGAATTACAGAGGTGGGAAGTCTACCTCCTTGTTGGTGTTGGACACATTTCTGTAGGCCTACGAGGCCACTGTGAATAATACGGACAAAGCGGGAAACCTGGCGCCACCGTGGCAGAGTGAGGCTGGGCGGGGTCCGAGAGTTTGGTATGTTCATAATCCCCGGCAGTGATTCTAGCAAGAGCTGTTCTGCTGTCTTCCACTCCTCATTTGCCCTGACCTGATAGCCCAGCGGACGCGGGTAGGCCTGTACCTCCCCCACGCGCTGTGCACCCCGTTGACCAGCACCTAGCTCTGGTTGTTGGAGGTGCGGAACTTACTGAGCTTTAGCCCAAACTTCCCGATGAACTCATGAGATAGCCTGTGGTGCGAATCAGAGACACCTCAGCAGGGACAAGGAAGCTACCAGCCGTCCCTGCTCCAGGGGCTCTGCCCTTTGCTCCCCACAGATTTACTGGGGCTACTGGCCTCTATCCAAAGACAGAACTACAGACCCCCGTGTCACTACACTAATGGCGGCAGGGCCACGAGGGAACAGGGCCACCATTCTTGTGGCCACACCACACCAGGCTTGTCCTCCGTGCTGGCCACGATCTCTCTCATTTTGTCTGAGACCTCTGGCCTCAAGGTCCAGGAGGTTGCATGAAGAGCAGTGTCAGGGTCCTCTGGGCTTATCTTCCCTGGAGGCCACGTGCATCCTTCCCAAGCCTCCAGGAAGCATCCTCCACCACCCTGCATTCTCCATGGAGCAGGGCCCCCCTTCAGGATGACCCTCCATCAGGTCACCTGATGCTAGTTTCTGGTCCCAGGGCTCCCACCAGACACCACACCGTCCTCCATGGACACTCATTATTCCCATTGCTAGCAAACCTAGCAGGCCACTTTTGACTTTTCAAGGGGCTCTCCCATCCTAATTATCTTTTGGGAACCTCCACATTGGCTTCTAAGCAGGCAGGGCAGGTGCCATAATGCACAGTATATACATTAAAACATTGGGGCTGTGAGTTGGGGCAGACCCAGGCCTGCTGACTTCCAGGAAAGGATGGCCACTCATTGCTATTTGTCTAGGCCTTGGTGTTGACTGCTGTTCTAATTGTGTGTTCTAACTGTGTGTTTTGTGTCTTCTTAGATTCTGTCTATTTGATACTCATGAATCACAGGGCCGAACCACATCTCTCCTGCATGTCAGCTTGCCTAGAGCTCTCCTTTCAGTGTGCAGACTGGCTGATCCAAGGCCATGTTCCCACCCACACACCAAGTAAATATCTCCCCTGCCCTAACTCACCCAGGGCCAGGTACCAGGCAACTAGAGACCACTCCTACAGCCCAGGGCCCACTGTAATTATTCAAACCAGCCAAACCTAAGCTGTTTACTCCGTCCCACGTTGCCTTTCCCTCAGGAACTCCAATAAAGGCCATGGTCTGTGCCTTCTCTTTGCTCCTGTCTTCTGCCTCCTGACCATCCCAATGTATCCCCAGGGCCCTGTGTGGTGTGGTTTGTCTCCTTCTCTCTGGAAATGTAAATAATAAATTCTTACAGTGGCATTAACCTCTCCATGGCTACCCATCACCTCCATAAGCTAAAATCCCGAGAGTACAAATGAGACAACTGCCCACACCCCAGCCTTCCCTACCCACTCCCACTTTCCCCGACCGTACCTGTGGTTGGCGGGAATGCTCATGGCTCCCAGCTCCACATACCATTGTGCTCCAGGCACTCTGTTGGTCTCCATTCTGCCACCCACACATGCCCTGAGGCCTCCAGGACAATCACCTAGAAAGACAGCACTTTCCTGACCTCAGTGAGGCTGGACACATCCCCTCCTAGCAGACCTAGCTCCCACAGCCCTCCTGCCTCTTCCCCAGGTCTCCCTTTGTTATACAGTCAGACCACCCAGTTCTCCTAGCCCTTCTACCCCCACCTAGAGCCCTAGACCCAGTCCCCTGCCCCAGCTCTCTGAGGCTGTCCACTTCCCTCTCTCCCAGGTTCCCCATGCAGGACCCTCCCACACCCTATCATGTACCTGGTGGCCAGCGTCCTGCAGGGTCTTGGCAGCGGTGAGCCCTGCCATGCCCGCCCAATCACCACTATCTGTTTCCTTTCTGCCGTCTGCCCCAGCCTGTCTTGGGGCAGCCACACCATCTCTTCATACTGGGGGTCCTCAAAGCACTTGACATGCCAGCTGTTGAAGGCCTGGGTACCCAGGCTCAGCACAGACAGGAGGGTGAGAGCCAGCCAGCCTGTGCACATGGCTGTGTAGATGTCAAGCAAATGACTGAGGACCCAGAAGTCCTGCTGGTCTTACCACTTGCTTTGAGGAGTGGTTATATCGCTAGACCTGTGATGCAGCATCCCGGCACTCCCATTCCCTTCCTTCCCTACTAGAGGGTGTCTTAGTCACCAGGACTGCCAAGCTGCCCCCAGCGCCCCGGATGGTCAGCACTGCCACCTTGCCACCCACTCTCAAGGAGTGATGCAGGATGGAGCCTTGCCCAAGGTGCCTGCCCTTGGCCATCTGGACTTCCATCCATGAGGCCAAGCCCTCAGTCCAATGGGGGACAGGTGACGTGGACCTTTCCACCACATTGGGTGCCCCATTTCCCCCTTGGAGTTGATAGAATATTTGTTGCAGTGAAAAGACCTAACTCACTGGCTGTGGAAGGATAGGGTGAGGATAGAGAGTATAAAGGCATCATTTAATAATGTTAACAGTTTCTGAGATGTGCATGGCAGTGTACCAGCTTCCCAAGCCCCAGAGAGACATCGTGAGGTCGTTTCCCAGAGGTGGCCAAGGCTCACTGAAGTTAAAGACTTTGCCCAATTGTGAGCCTGCATTTCCACACCTGCCTTGGACAGGGTTCCATTAATTCTGGCTCATACATTCCCTCTAGGAGCCTATGAAAGGTGTGTGTTTTGTGACTGTCATTTTCTTATTGTTGTCCTTGTTGAAATTATTATCTGTGTTCTGGGCTGAATTGTACCTCCCCACCAAGTCATGTGTTGAAATCTTAACCCCTAGTACCTCAGAATGTGACTGTATTTGGAGACAGGGCCTTTAATGAGGGGATTAAGTTAAAATGAGACTGTTAAGATGGGCCCCATGCAGTGTGACTAGTGTCCTTGTAAGAAGAGGAAATTTTGACACACAGAGAGACACCAGGGATGTGGGCACAGAGCAAAGGCCAGATGAAGACACAGGGAGAAGGCAGTGATGTACAAGGCAAGGAGAGACGCCTCAGGGGGAACCAACTCTGCTGACACCTTGATCTTGGACTTCCAGCCTCCAGAACTATGAGAAATTTCTGTTGCTTCTGCCACCCAGTCTGTAGTATTTTGTTGTTGCAGCCTGAGCAGACTAATACAGTTTGTAACCGAGTTTCCCTCTGTATCTTTCCCGAGGGTGGGGAGAAGTGAGGGTCTGGTTCTGGCTGTCAGGTCAGACTCACCACCATATACCTTTAAAATCTGCATTCATTTTTTTATATAAGGATCCACGCGAGCAATGTGTGAATGTATCCTTGATTCCAATCTCAGGATTTATGTTTAATTCGGGCCACCTTTCCCCCTTCATTTGTGATGGTATAGTGACATTACAGAAAAAGAAAACATAGAGGGACAAATCGTTTGTACCGCCACTGCCTCACTTTCCCACCCGGTTCCATTTATCACCATCAACAGTTTTCTGCGATTCCTTCTATTCCTGCACAGAGTAAGATGTGAGGCAGTTGCTCAGTCTCCTATCTTCTCCATTTTGGACCAGAAATCAATCCCTTTTGCATATAGCCTGGCTCATAGTGGGCACTTGACATATTCGTGGAATGCAGGAGTGGACGGATGGTCAGATGGACAGACAAATGAATGAAAAAATGGGTAGACAAATAAATGAACAGATGGGTGGACAGAGGAAAGAAAGGATGCATGGACAAACCCTTTGGGGCTTCCTACAATGCCTCCCTCTGCCCTCTGCATTTCATTACAGATTTCAAGCTTGGGGGCATTGCTCAGCCCAGACTGTCTGTCCTTTAGTCTACCAGTCTAAAGGTTGACTCTATTTGCCCTGCCTCTCCCACTCTCCTGAGGGCCTCCTGTGCTTCTTCAGCCTCCCTCTGAGAACCCATGTGCCTGACTTTATAATTTCTTTTACTTATAATTGCTTTCACTTTATAATTTCTTTTACGCACATACATTTCAGAATTCAGCCTTCCTCCCCCCTCAGCCATCCACCTTTTCTTCAAGGAACAAGAGTGGGGCTTATCCCTTCTCCCTTCCTTGAGGTGAGAAATGGAATCTGACCCATCCTGAAGTCGTAAGTTTTGTCTCTTTGTCTCCTTACCGTTTGTGATATTTATATTTTAACCACAGAGCTCTATTGCTGGAAAGCAGTGTTTAATATTGTAAGCAATTACGGCATCTTGCTCGGCCATTAAGAAACAAGAAGATGCACAGCTGGGCCTTCTAGGAAACACAAGTTCTTTGAGTGGAGGAAATTTGCGTGGAGTTACACTTTCCCATCCGCTGCTTGGCCCTGGAAAGTCAGTCCCTTTGGGCAGAGGACTCCTCCCCAGCTAAAGAGGAGAGCAGAACAACACATCTTTGAGCTAAAGGAGCTGCCCAAATTATCCAGCTGAGCTCTTGATTTCACCCAGCAGAAACCAGACCAGGGAATCTGTGTTGGCCCTGGTGCCACAGAGGTATTCATTATTTGCCAAGGTAAGTTGACACCAGACCCACAGCCCTCAATCCACTCTTTACTCTCCTGAACTAATCAACCACTGCCTTAAAGATCTGCTGCATCTTATCGCTGGGGTGGAGACACCACTGAGCAGCCCGGATGCCTGCCCTGAGAGCCAGAGACCAGGTCTGCCTTGTCCACTCCAGTGAGGCCCCACACCTGGCACAGCTATAGCTCCACTGTGACTATTTGCTGTATAAATGGATAAATGTAAGTGAGGTGTTGATAAACAGAATATTGCCAGCCATATCAGTAAACAAAGGATGTCACAGTCATCAGTGAATGCAGTCCTCCAACATGAGCTGGTGAGCCCTGAGGGAACTCAGGAAGGAAAGCATACCTGCCTTCTAGCAGCCATCAGACTGCAGGCACTCCCGATGGTGAGCCCTGAGGAAACTCAGGATGTGAAAACACAGGATACTGGCCCCAGATAGCTGAGGCACATATCAAAGGAATGACTTCAGAGAGCCCAGACTCTTGCATCTTCCCATACGTAGAAAAGCCCTAAATTCCTCAGCTTGGGATATCTGGTTTTCTTTAATTAACAATAATCTTTTGATGGTCAGACTACCTGCCATTTCACCGCCAGACTTCTATATACCCTGGCTCTCTCCCTCACCTTCTTGGAGCAGTTCTCTCAGGGTTACTTGAGATGCTGCCTCATGGGCTTGAAGTCCTAAAAATTCCCGCCAAATAAAACATAACTCTCAACTTTTAGGTTGTGACTATTTTTTTAGTCGACAGTGTAGTTATGGAAACCACCCATCCTAGGTCTTTAAGAAATTTTTTCCCTTTGTCCCCTCCAAAATACACGTGTCAGATGATATGTTTCCATTATTGGTTTGGAAAGTAGAGTCGCCCTAGGTCCAGGGGCAGGGCAGTAGGGGAGGCCCAGCTTAGAGCCCTGGCCTGGCAGGATAGCTGTGGGTACTCACAGACTCTCAGCATGGTTCTCGGGTCCCCAGGAGAGAGCTCACTGCCCCCAGGCTGGTCCTGCTGGGGCTCAGGTCTGTCTGAGAGATGTGGGCATAGTTAGGAGCTGTATTCTCTCCTGCCTTGAACTTCCCAGCTCCCACCCTTTTAATTGCATCAGCTCTAGGGCCTGGGGGAGGTGCTGGAGAGGGGAGACTGAAGGGGGGATAAGCAGGCAGAATGCAGTGCTCTCCTCTTCTCCACCTGCCGCCAGACCTGCTCCTCCTTGCCTCTCCTTACCTGGATTGAGTGAACACTTGCCCCTCCAGTTTCCTTGGCTAGAAACCCTGAAGTAGATTTGAGTCCTCCTTCTCCAGGGTCTTCGCCTCCAGGTTTCCAGCCCCCTCAGCTCTGCCTCCCCAGGGCCTCTCACTAGCCCCCACAACTTCTTTGCTAAGCTCCCTCCCCAAACTAGCCAAGACACCCTCTCCACATCCCTCACAATGGTCACTGCCTCAGGCTCTCCCCTTCTCTACCTTGGCTACCACCAGAAGGACAGTTCTAAAAATGCAAGTCAGGTTATGGCAACCCCTTAATTTAACCCTGCCCAGCCTCTGGTATACTTTGCCTTTATTTCTACTAAAGCTCTAATTTTGCATGATTATGCCTTTGTCTATTCGGCTGGCGTGTGAACTACGTGATATCAGGGCACTTTATCTATTCGGCTGGCGTGTGAACTACGTGATATCAGGGCGCTTGCAGTTCTTTATCTAGGATGCTTAGTGAAGCATGGTCATGCAGTGGTGCTCAAAGAGTGCTTTAGCAGTGAATGCAGGAATGAGGTGTGGGGCTGTGTGCCCGTCTCGGCCAGCAGCGAGGCCAGAGGACGATTACATACCACTTCTCTGGATTCAGGCAGTGCCCCTGCTCTCTTCACCTCTGCTTAGACTTGGATCCTCCCACAAGGGCTTCCTGGTCACCCCCTACTGCTGTGCTTCAGAATTTTCAGGTTAGATTTCCCCACCTGGGGTTTAACTCTGGTTGCGAGCCCTGCACTTCCTCCTCTTCTGGGTTCCCAGTGTGTTTTTGTTTTCCACGCACACCTCCCACTTCTGGGACTCAAGCCTGCTATAGTTTCTGTAGTCCTCTCATTCTGAGAACTGCCACCCTCTTCTGTCCCGCCCTTTGCTGAGTGGTGGGGATTTGGGGTTGCCCAGGATGTGGTGGAGCACAAAGGACAGGTGCAGCCTAGGTTGCAGAGAAAGGGTGGGATTTGCCTGGGTAGAAGGTGGTAGCAAATGTGTAAATGTGTCAGCACCCGCTTCTGGCACACCTTGCTCTCTGCTCTCTGAAACCAAGAGCCATGGAAGGGGGCCTCAAGCTTGGCAGTGCTTAGCAATGTACTAGCCAAGCTGTTCAGCAGGGATGCTGGCATCCTGTTTCAGACCTTTCTAATCACCTCCCAAAGTGCCCCAACTCTGCCACACCCCTCATGCACAGTAACCAAAGGAGACACATCTACAAAGTGCTGGAGATCTTTGGAGATAGGCATAGTGTCAGCCAGGGGTGAGGGTAAGCCTCTTATTCTGATGGATCTTATTCATTTCTTGATTCATTTATTACTCATTCGTTCAGCACATCTTAACTGAACACCCTACTAAAGTGCCTGGCATCCTTTAGGAAAAAGCCACACAGGACTTCCACTAGAGGATATGCAAATGAACAGGCATCGTCATTAGTCATCGGGGAAATGTAGATTAAAACCCCAGCGAGGTTCCTCTTAACATCCATTAGCCATTAGAGATGGGTGAAATTAAAAGACTCACAGTAGGAAGTACTGGCCAGCATGTGGAGCAACTGGAACTCTCATACAGCGTTGGTGGGTGTGTAACTTGGTACCATCACTTTGGAAAACCGTTTGTCACTATCTACTAATGCTGCGTGTATGTATACCCTATGATCTGGAAATTCCACTCCCTTAGTATATATCCACAAATGAGTGTATATGTCCACCAAAGACACAGACAGGAATGTTCATAATGGCCCCAAACTCAAACTCACATAGATAAACAATATATATAAAGTATATATTCATACAACACTACCCAGCAGAAAAAAAGCAATTAAGCAAAGAAAACAAAACTAATTACTGATAACACTTCTCAACCAACATGGGTAAATGTCACAGGCAGAAAGTTGAGCAAAAGAAACATACTATATTATTTCATACGTGATGTTTAAAAACATACAGAACTAACCACTGGGGATAAAAGTAACAGTAGGGATTACCTCTTGAGGGTATTGACTGGAAAGGAGCACTTCTAGGGTGATGGAAATGTTTTATATTGTCATCTGGGTAGCTGTCACTCAAGTGTACGAACATACACAACTTCATCAATTAAGATATGTGCACTATGCTGTATATAAATTATACCCTAGTAAAAATTTAGAAACAAATTCTACATCATAAAAAGTACCCACATGCTAAAATTAAAATTGCTTTTTTCTAAATTAAAAAAAGGGAGGAAGGAGATAACAGTGGAGGAGAGAGAAAATAAACAAAACTGTGAATAGTATGTCAGGTGGCAAAAAGCATTCTGGAGAAAGACAGGAGGGCACAGGGCATGAGGAGACCTGGGGAGGGCTGGAGCCCAGAGGGAAAGGGGGAGCAGGCAGTCAGGTGTGAGGCTGGTGGGGATTCAGGCTGATGTCTGCTGAGGACCTCCCTGTCCCACAGGCCACCTGCACCACTTCTGAGAACCAATTAAGGCTTTAGATACCCCGAGTACTGACAAGCGAAATTCTCAGTAAAACACTGCCAAACTGCAATAGAAGAGAGTACAACAAAATTCTGATTTTTGTTTATGTTTAAAAAATATCCACTATTGAACTGCTGGGGAGCCCTCATCCTTTTTGGAGGGGTGCCCCGTGTTGCCAGAGCCCAGGGTGTAGGTATGACATCACTCCTGCTAGTCCAGCTCTGATGTTATTTCACTCACTCCCCACCCAGACACCTGGAGGCCGGTCCTCTTACTACTGCTGTTTCCCCATGAGGAGGCCAAGGCTCATGGGAAGGAGTCAGGGACTTACTGAGGCCTGGTCACATTTGCGTGCATGTGTCTGAGCTGAGGGTGAGTCCAGCTCTGCCTGGCTTCTGAGTATGCCCTGAGCTGTGCTTCCTGGGGGGAACTCTTGCAGGTCTAGACTGAAAAAAATGTGACCAACATCTGACTCAAGCCCTGGTACTTCATTGACGGAACAGATGTGCGCACAGACACCACACAGAGGAGCACACCAGAGACCCAGCAAGCAGATTAGCTCTCAAGGGTGGGCAGTGCTGCGGCAGGGCTGCCACAGAACCCCAGTCCTGAGAGGTGGACACCCCTTCAAGATGGTGGGGACCAGGCTTCCCAGGTGTGTCTTGGGACCCATGTTCCTAGAACTGGGACCTGACTATGTGGGCTAGGGCTGCCAGCTTCCCAGGTACTTGTGCCTTGGTTGCAGAGTGAGCTCTGCTTGGGGGTTCCCCCAGCTCCTGCCTCATCAAGCATCCTGGACCTGTTCTCCAATTTACTCAGAGCCAGAAGAGAGGAGGGTCTTCAGGATGCCTGAATATGAAGACATTGGTCAAGGGAGGGTTTAGCAAGACCTCAGACCTGTGCTTGGGGAATGTGTCCTGGGAGAGTCAGTCCTGGAGAGGGGCCTGTTCTGGGAGGAGGTCTGTGCTCGAGGAATCTGTACTGGGAGAGTCTATCCTGGGAGGTCTATCCTGGGGGAGCCATACTGAGTGCTGAGGGACTCTGTTCTTGAGGGGCCTGTGCTGGGAGGGCCTTTCCTAGTTGCCATCTGCTGGGATGAGACAGAACTCAGGGAAGGGGCCCCTCAAAGGGTGGGTTGAAGATGATTTGTTCCATAGTCCCCTGGGGATTAACCTGCTCACTGAGGGTAGGGCTGGTGGAGGTTGGGAGGAGATACGAGCAGGTCATGGAGGCTCCGATAACTAGAAGGAGGAAGACATTGAGACAGGCAGGGTGAGACCCTGGGTAGGTGCCCTGCCTGCAGTCCTACAGGGCCTGTCCCTGGCCTTTACCCCCTGCCCTTTGCCCTCCTCTTTTTGCACCTGCTCAGCTCCTCCTCCACACCCATGGCTTGGGGTGTGAGAGCCCTCTGGAGCCCGGCCTGCTCACGCTGTCTGCATCCCACACAGTAGATTATCACTGAGCCCTGCCCTTGTGTCCTCCTCTTGGCACAGGTGTCAAGTAGAGTGAAACAGACATGGTGGGTGGGCTATGTGGGCCTTGCACCTCCCCACTCTCCTCTGCAAGCGTAATGCAGAACCTCACAAACTGCATGGAGGCCTTTGAAGGGGTGGGGCATGCAGGGTAGGGAGAGGGGAGAAAGATCATGGAACCAGGAGGAGGGGGTGGCGCACACACAAACCCTGACTTTGTACAGCTCCAGACCCCCCCGCCTCACCCCCACGGAGGCTGACTCACCCACAAGTCATGCAGAGCCTGCCCCTGAGACACGTCCTCCTCTGCCTACATCAGCTCCCAGGAAGAAGGGAGACAGACTGTCCTTGGGGCCACCCCAAGACCATCTTACCCTTATGAGAAGATGAAATGACAGGATGCAGGGAGAGGCATCTCTCCTTTGGTCACAGATGTCCCATCCCACCCCAGCCCTTGTACCAGCTCACCAAGAAGCCAGTCCCAGGGAAGGGTGCTGGTCCAGATGGAAGAAGACCAGGCCTCAGGTCAGGGGGAGATGAACACACCCTCTTCGGGGGTGGCAGGCTGGTTAGAAGAGGGGTTACTTACAGCGTCTGCCAAGTTCATCCTGAAAGGCTGTGCTGTGAGAGAAGGTGAGGGGCCAACATGCCCAAGAGCCTGCTTAGAGGTAGGGCACGGGCACAAGGTCAGGGCTTGTGCCTAGCCATCAGCATCTGGGAGAGTGGGCGGAGTTCAGAGTCCAGGGCAAGGATGTCCCCATTGTGTTCCTGTCCCCTTGTGGCTGGGCTTCCTGGTCTCACTTCCTCCTGCTTTTCAGACCTCCACTGACAGGCCCTGCTGGAGTACAAGGAGAAAAAGGTGGGATTTCAGGGCTGTTAGCCAAAACCAAATGCTAAGGCTTGTTTTCCTTCCCTCAGCAGACGTCTAGGAAGAAGTCCTTCTGATGCAACAGGAGCATGTACAAGAGCATACCAATCAATGACCCAGCAGGACCAGGCCACCTGAGGCTGGGTGGGTGGGGCTGACCCTTGGTTTCTACCTCTCACCACCTCCCTCCACCTAGCTCCTGTGCTCATTTCCCAGCAAATCCTGCCAGGAGTAGGTTGGGGTGACCTGGGGGTGGCCCCATGCATGGCTTATCTCTCCATCATTTTTTTTTTTTTTTTTTTTGCGGTACACGGGCCTCTCACTGCTGTGGCCTCTTCCGTCGTGGAGCGCAGGCTCAGCGGCCATGGCTCACGGGCCCAGCTGCTCTGCGGCATGTGGGATCTTCCCGGACTGGGACACGAACCCGTGTCCCCTGCCTCGGCAGGCGGACTCTCAACCACTGCGCCACCAGGGAAGCCCTATCTCTCCGTCTTGAAACCTGGTCTTCCTTCTCTCGAACACTGCACATGGAGGAAAAGTTCCGGTTTGACCAGCAGCCTTTAGGTGCCCCTTGGAGGGATGAGGCAGCACAGTGGAAGGTCCACAAGTTGAGTGGTGCCTGTCGCCCAGACTGCACTCTGCCCTTGCCTGTGTGTCTCCAAGCTGCTCTCTTCCTCCTGGAAACCCATTTCTCCCACACTTTCACCCCACCTGCAGGTCTGGGGTCAGTGTTGTACTCCCCACGATGGGTGGGGCTGTGGAGGAGGTGGCTGGAACACCTGCCCGTTGTCTTTCTTGGCTCTCTGCATGGGTTTGCTGTGTGTTTGGCTCATCACACACGTCCAATCTGTTGTTTCTGAACCCCACTTTGCCCTGACATGAGAAGATTCATGTCCCCTCACAATCTGAACTTCTATTAAAAGCTGCCAATGAACTATCATTGCCTATGAACCAGCTTATATATTTGGCACAGATTTTCTACTTGCTCAGTGAGGTTTATCCTGGCTCCATTGATCCTAAAATTCCATCTGTCCCATGTAGAGTGGCGCTTCTGACCCTGAGGTGCTCAGAAGAAAGGCTGTGCCTCTGTCCTATGAGGTGCTCTGTGCACAGGGATGCAGCACAGTGGGGAAGGCTGGGAGAGGGAGATGGAGGGACAGGGAAGTGAAGGAGAAGGGCGCAGGGAGGGAGGGTTAGAGGGAGGGAGGAAGAGAGTCAGGAAAGGAGAGAGGGAAGGGGGGGAGAGAGAGGGAGGGTCAGGGGGAGGGAGGAAGCGAGGAAATGAGAAGGGAGGGAAAGAGGGAAAAAATGGCAAGATGGATACCAAGTACTTTCCAGATTTGGACACATGGGGTCAAGGAGCAGGCACATAACAGCGTTTATTAAATCACTGAAAAGATCAAGAAAATAACCCCTGTCTTTGAGTAGTTCCTGTCTGCATACAGTAAATAGCTGTCCTGAACAATAACTCCACTATTCACATTCCTTCATTTTTGTCACTCTCAAATACGCCTGTGTACCTGTGGCGTACAGGCCCCGAGTATACGGTGGTGAATAAGGCAGGCAAACATCAAGGGTCCTACGGAATTTACAGTCTAAGGACAGACAAAATGAAAGAGTAAAATGTACCTTCTATTGTTAGGTGATGATAGTGCCAAGGGTTAAAACAGCAAAGGAGGGGACAAGAAGTGATTGGGGTGGTTCCAGTTTTAGGTGAAGTAGCAATCCTGGGTGGCTATCTGGAGTGTGTGGTGGTATATGTAGTGGAGACGCAGAGTGATGGAGGTGTGTGCGGGTGGATGGTGGAGGAGGTGTGTATAGTAGAGCTGTGTGTGGTGGAGGTATGTGTGATGGAGCTGTGCAGACTGGAGAGGTGTGGTAGTGGAGATGTTGTTTGTGGTACTGGGGTGTCCGTGCAACAAGCGTCCTTCCTGGTACCTCTGGTGGTGGTCCCATCCTGAATCAGTGACCTGTGGTGCTGTCCGTCCAAGCCTCAGATGAACCCGAGGCCATTTTCCCCACCTTCCTGCCTGCTGCTCCAGTGGTCAGTTTTCTCCCCAGGCTCTCCCCAGGCTCGTCGACCTGCAGGACACCTGGCCGGATGGGGTCCATATTGATTTTCAGGCTTAGGACTGCCAGAGGGATCTTTTCAAATATGTCAGAAAAGGGCCCACTCTGCTTGTCTCCCTAACCCCATGCCTCTTCATTTTGATCAGAGGAAGAGCCGAGGGCCTACAGAGCCCTCCAAGCACCCACCAAGCTCTGCCCCTATTACTCTTCCACCTGGTCCATACTCTTTTCCCCTTTTGCCTTTGGCTTCAAGCACACTGACCTCCTGCAGGTCACTGAACAGTTCAGGCTGGCTCCAGCCTAATCCTTTGAATGAGCTGTTTTCTTTGCCTGGAATGGTCTTCCCTAGGTTTCTCAGTGGCCCTCACCTTCTACAATCTTTGCTTAAATGCTACCTTCCCAGTCATACCTTCTATGACCATACACCTGCCCCACGCTTCACCTGCCTCCTGCTTTATTTTCTCTATAATACTTGTCATCTTCTAATAGCCTATATATTTATAGTCTCCCTCTACAGAAAATGGAAACTCCACAAGGTCAGGGAATGCCATTTTGGTCACTGCTGTATCCCAGTTCTTGACCCATAGTAAGTGCTCAATAAATATCTATTGAACGGGGAGCTCAAAATATTCATTAAATTTGAGACAGCAGAGTAGCTTTTTTTTTTTCAGAATCTTTAGGACAGAGGGAGCTGAGTTGTGGGGACCTTCCCATTTCTCAGGGACCTTCCCCACCTGGAACTCTCCTCCAGCAGGAGACTGCACTGCAGTTGCTCCAGTTTGGCCCATCCATCTCTGGCCAGGCTGCTGGTGCCCCCTTGGAATTACCAAAACACAAGGTGTTCAGCATGTAGTGTCCCCCTTTCCCATCACAGGGCCCCCTCCTTGGAGGCCAGGCACTTGAGTATCTCTGGTTCTTAATTAGCAGCTCTGTTTGGCTAGGTGTGGGTGGTGAAGAGAGGGGGCAGTAGGTGGTTATATCTCGTGGGTGAGCAGGGGTAGTATTGTCTCCCCAACATGTGCTTGAGTGTGGATGTAAGTGTACATTGCTAGAGGCAATTATTGTGTATTTTGTGCTGAATGAAGAGATGGCAGGCTCTGTCTGTGTGATGGTATGTGGGAGTGTATGTGGAGCCACTGTGGAGGTGATTACGTTTGTGGGTGTCTCATGTTTACACCTGGGGGCCTGTGCCTCCCTTTAATCTCTAAGACTGTATGTGGGTCATGGGACATACACATGAGTGCACAAGTATAGGATGCATCCCGCTAAATTCTGCTGTACGAGCCCAGAGTTTTGGAGATTTGTCCGGACCACAGAGAACTCCAGGCAAAGGAGAGTCGCTCCCTCTCCTTCTGTAACAGGGAAGAGACAAATCTGACCACATGTTGGATCTGTTTCTTTTACTAAAGGTTAAAACCGTTGCTTTCTGCTGCTTTTGTTCACTAAAAGGATACTGTCTATACATAATGGCCTGCCTTGGGGAACCTTGCCCCTCTGCCTGAATGTTAAACCAAAGTGCCTTTGTTCAGGGAAGCATCCTGACCCTGTCCCCCTGTGGATGGCTGCAAGAAAGAAGAAATTAACACAACCCCTCTGAGGCTGGCCATTCCAGGGGACATTTGCAAAACCTAATGGGCTTTTTACTTTACTTCCTCATCTCCTCACCCTCTCTGTTCTATAAAAGAAACTGGTATCCAAACCCCAAGAAGATGGTTCTTTTGAGACATTAGTCTGCCATCCTCTCGGTCTGCCAGCTTTCTGAATAAAGTCGTATTCCTTGCCTGAACACCTCGTCTCTGATTTATTGGCCTGTCATGCCGTGAGCAGAGCGAGCTTGGACTCAGTAAAAATCCCAACCTCTCTTTCTCTCTTTCTCATCATATAACATGCAGATGTATTCTATTTACAACTAACATACGAAGATAAAAAGGTGGGAAATTAGCACACTAGGTGATTATTCAGTTTATCAGTTAGCTTATTTATTGTCTCTTGGACAAAGTAATTTAGATCAACACTTGTAAAATATTGCAACACCACTCAGTTTTGAAATCAATTTGAATTGAAGAGTCATCATCTTTTAATGAATGAATGACTAAATGGATTTATTTATTTTTATTTCATCCAGAAACACACTCACAGACACACTCAGAATGTTTTTTGAAATTGAGTTATAATTGACATATAACATTATGTTCATATCAGGCATACAACATAATGATTCAATATTTGTATTATTGCAAAATGATCACCACAATAAGTCTAGTCAACATCCATCACCAAACATAGTTACACATTTTTTTTCTTGTGATGAGAACATTTAAGATCTACTCTTTCAGCAACTTTCAAATATACAATGCAGTATTGTTAACTACAGTCACTATGTAGTGTTGTACATTACATCCTCATGACTTGTTTATCTTATAAGTGGAAGTTTGTACCTTTTGACCACCTTCACCCATTTAACCCACCCCTCACTTCTTGCCTCTGGCTACCACCAATCTGTTCTTTGTACCTATGAGTTCAGGGTTTTTTTATTAATTTTTAAAGATTTTATATATACTCTCAGCTATCTTTTAAATAAAATAAAATGGAGTACAGTTGAGTAGAAAATATTAGAGTGACCACCCTTAAAACTAAGTATTTTACATTTTATTTATTTATTTGTGGAACTTTTGTTTCCGTTAAAATCTTGGATGTAGTTGGGTATACAGTTACATCAATGGATAGGTACCGCTTGGGTGCTGGGTAAAGATGTAAGATATATTTCTTCTTTCTCTGGGTGATGATAAAATATTTGAAAGCTAGTGAGGCTATTCTAATATTCCTTAAGTATAATATATCCTAAATCCACATATTTATGAAGAATATATATTGTGCCCTACATTAATCACTTTTGGAATTTGCCGTCTATTGGATGGGCCTCCTGTGACTAGTCTGTCTATGACAGGTCTTAGTCCGCTCCCAACTCACCCTGTACCTCCCTTCCTTGACATTTGTCACTTTACGAGGCTGGTGGTCATCAGAGGCCCCCTTTACTCACCAGATTTCAGTGTTGGGGGATGAAGCAAACTCAGGTTTGGTATTTAGAGTATCTGATATCAGAACAAGAGCTAAACCTAGATCCAGATAGATTTCATAGTGTCCTACATTTCCCAAAACCCAAAACTAAGCACCAACTGGGAAGTTTTCTCAGGCTAGCTGTTTATTGCCGAAATTGGATTCCAAATTTCTCTCATGACCAAACCTCTGCATATTTTACTAAAGAATAGCAACCGCGTCCCAATTTTATGGGAAGAACCTGACAACATAGCTTCCAAGGCCTTAAAGGAGAGTTTGATGAACTCACCTGCCCCTTAGGCATCCCAATTATCAGATTCCCTTTTACCTTTTTTTGTCTTTGAAAAGGAAGGGAATGCCCTTGGACTGTTCATCCAACTATACGGGGACTACCAGCAACCTATAGGGTATTATAAGCCAGCAACTGGACCCAATGGCACAGGGATACCCCCATTGCCTTAGTGTCATTACGGGTACAGCCATTTTGGTTAATACCACTGAGAAAGTCATTGTGGGATCCCCTTTAACCATTTTTGTATCTCATGTAGTAGAAGCTCTCTAGAATCCTCATCACCGTCAACACTTCTCAGTCAGCTGCCTCACCTCCTATGAAGTCCTTTTGTTAATGCTGTTTATGTAACTCTTTTATATTCTAATATCCTTACCCATGCTACCCTTCTCCCTCCATTTGATGTCCCTCCTGACTGTTTAATGCTGATGGATCACTTTCTGATTCCTCATGATGACTTGCAGAAAATATGAGTAACAGTGACTTCTCACTGTTCACCGATGGTTCCTATTTAAAAGGTGACAATGGCAAATATTGTGCTGGATATACAGATGCAACTCCTTTTGATGTTGTTTAGGCAGCCTCTTTACCATGGCTACTTCAGTCCAACAGGCTGAGTTAGAGGTTCTTACACAGGCTTGTACTTTAGTCAAGGACAAAACCGCCAATGTTATACTGAGAGTAGACATGTTTTTCTGTGTAGCTCATGATTTTGGAATGTTGTGAAAGCAGTGTGGCTTCCTTTCTTCCAGTGAAAATAAAATTTATAATGGTCTCCACGTTCAGGAATTATTAGATGCAATATTTTAACCTGCCACTTTAACTATTATTAAGATTCTGGGGCATTCTAAACTTGACTTTCTGGAAGCTAAGGGAAATCACCTTGCTGACATTTCTGCAAGGAATGCTGCCCTTAAAGGAACCAACAGCAGGCAAACTTCTGTCGTGGGCCAAAGGAATATTTCCCCAAATGATAACTTAGAAAAACTGGCTAGAGAAACTTAACAATTGGCCTCAGGAAGGAAAAAACAAGATTGGAAATTCAACAAAATTGTTGATTTGATAAAAAGAGAAAACTCTGGTTCAGACCACATAATAACCCCTTCCTACCAGAGACTCTAAAATTCCCACTCCTCACCACTGTACGTGCATTAAACCACTGGTCTACTGACAAAATTGTAGCGTTCATTAATCAATGTTGGTGGGGAAAAATGAACAAGGCCACAAAAAAGTACCTACCACACTGCCCCACTTACATAAAGTACAACCCAGGGAACCCTATTCATTCTGCTCCAGGACATTTTATTTTATTTATTTATTTTTAAAGACTTTTTTTGATATGGACCTTTTCTTTTTTTCTTTTTTTTTTTTTTTTTGCGGTACATGGGCCTCTCACTGTTGTGGCCTCTCCCATTGTGGAGCACAGGCTCCGGACATGCAGGCTCAGCGGCCATGGTTCACTGGCCCAGCCGCCCTGCGGCATGTGGGATCTTCCCGGACCGGGGCACGAACCCGTGTCCCTTGCATCGGCAGGTGGACTCTCAACCACTGTGCCACCAGGGAAGCCCTGGACCATTTTTAAAGTCTTTATTGAATTTTGTTGCAACATTGCTTCTGTTTTATGTTTTTTGGCCACGAGGCATGTGGGATCTTAGCTCCCTGATCAGGGTTCAAACCTGCACACCCTGCACTGGGAGTCAAAATCTTAACCACTGGACCGCAGGGAAGTACCTGACCCAGGACATCTTAATTGGCCCAATGGACAATTCAAGGTCTGGCAAATGGATTTCATTCAACTTCCTTCATCTCATGGATATAAATATGTTTTAGTCATGAAGCCTTCTCTTGGAGACTACCGCCTCTTCTGTGGCTGAATTCCATCAGGAAAAAGTTATCCTTACCTCAGAAACTCCTTGAAAACTTCATAGTGATTGAGGGGTAAAACCTAATTTGCTGGATAAGTACTTTAACAAATGGTGCTATTCGGCAGCTTTTACAATTCCACTGTGCTTATTACCCTCAATCCTCTGGTTTAGTTGAATGCACTAATGGCATTATTAAAACTCAGTCAGGGACTTCCCTGGTGGAGCAGTGGTTAAGAGTCCACCTGCCAATGTAGGGGACACACGTTCGATCCCTGGTCCTGGAAGATCTCACATGCCACGGAGCAACTAAGTCTGTGCACCACAGCTACTGAGCCTGTGCTCCACGAGCCACAATTACTGAGCCCACATGCCATCACTACTGAAGCCCATGTGCCTAGAGCCTGTGCTCTGCGACAAGGGAAGCTACTGCAATGAGAGACCCCTGCACCACAACAAGGAGTGGCCCCCGCTCACTGCAACTAGAGAAAGCACATGCGCAGCAACGAAAACCCAATGCAGCCAAAAATAAATAAATATATTTATAAAAAACTCAATCAGCAAAAGTTCGTAGAAGCCCTCCAAATACCTTTGCCAAAAGCATTACCATTGGTCCTTCTAAATCTCAAGATCACTCTTTTTGTAATCCATAAACTCTCATCTCATCAAGTGCACAGGATGCCCGATGCACTTGTCTCCTGCTTCTTTTGACCCACAGATGATAAAAGGAGATATACTTCAATATTGCAAAGACCTAATTGCTTCTATTAAAAGTAACCATTCCTTGGTAAAGCAGTCTTTTCACAGTGTGCTCTTGGGAGATGAAAGCCTTAAGCATCATACCTTGCAACCTAGATATTTCATATTGGAAAATTCACCTCCAGAAGAACTCTCTTTAACCTCACTGAAAAGACTCCTATCAGGTACTGCTAACCAACCTTGTGCTGCCAAACTCCAAGGAATAGACTCTTAGATTCACATGATACAGCTAAAGAAAGTTCCAAGCCTTGACTGGACCTGCACGTCATCTGGTGACCTTAAAATAAAAATTTCCTTAAATTGAAGCAGATGACATCTGATGAGACAACTTTCCCAAGAATCTGGACCAGGACTGTTGCAAGTTTGTCACCAAACCTTTGATGATACATAACACTTCAGATGATCTTCGATGTCTATGATCTTGAGCTTTAGGTAAAAATGTCTGAGACATCTCTCTCCTACCTCTCCTTGTTACTTGAATGTGACCTTAATAGCTCTCCAATCAGTGCACTTTCTCTTCAACATGAGACACTATGCCCAGGAAAGGTTTTTCTTGACATCGAGACAAAAAGTCGCTGACTAGAAAACCTGACTCTTGACCAGTTATGCTTTCAGAGCAAGATCTTGCTTCAAAGGAGGAAATATTAAAAAATTAATCATCAGAAACCTCAGTTAAAGAGAGTTGGGAGAGCAGAAGGGGGAGCTCTCAGACCTTGCAACGATAGCAGAGCCCAACGGGATGAAGAGACTCATTTTCTGGTAAGGACGCAGCTAACAAAAAGCCATGGACTCTTTGTTTACTATATCCCACCCAACTTCTTTTTTCCCCTCTATAAAAGCATTCTCCTTCCCTTGCTGTGCAGGAGACTTGCGCATGGTTGCAGACTCCGAATTGTAATTCTCTGCTGATCCCAAATAAACCCATCTTTGCTGGAGAAACATCTGGCAGTCTATTTATTTCAGGTCAACAAAGCTCACATTTGTTGTTGAAGCTCCAGCCCCTAGCCTGGTGTCTGGCTCAGAAGGCTCATATGGGAAACGTTGAACTGAATTCCAAATCAAGAAGTGAAGATAGTTCTCCTCTGAGGTCTGCATTGCTAAGGCCTGAGGCATGTGGCAGAGGCTGGGTTTGGAAGGGAAGGTCTGGGGTCTGTCCTGGCTGTGTTGAGTTTTGGGTCCTCAGGACCATCAGTTTCTCCCTGACTTGCAGACGGCCACCTTCTTGCAGTGTCCTCACATGGTGGAGCAAGAGAAGGCTCTGGTTTCTTCCTCTTCTTCTAAGGGCACTATTCCCATCAAGGGGGCTCCTCCGTCATGATCTCATCTAAACCTAACTACCTTCTGAAGGCTTCACCTCCAAGCACCATCACATTGGGGGTTAGGGCTTCGACATATGAATTCAGCAGAGACACAAACTTTCAAGTAAATAACACCTCTTGTCTCTCCAGTCATCTTCTTGAGTAAGCCCATTGCCCCTTCTGTGTTCCGGGGGTCCTGGGGAGCAGAAGATTCAGGGAGGGGTGGTGCTGGGCAGTGGAGAAGGGGAAAAGTGAGGGCAGGGCCTGGCCTGGCTCAGGGAGGGGCAGAGCTGGCTCACAGCTGTGCGAGAGGCAAGTGAACTGGGTGCCCAAGGCTTTGGCTCCAGTGTGAATAGTCACAGTGGTTGACCACTCTTTCTGAGCCAGGTTCTGTGCTTTACACAGTGTCTCATTTAACGGTACAGTGTTATTTCTTCCATTTTACAGATGATGAAAGCAAGGCTCAGAGACACCAAGTAACCTGCAAGGCCACACCACACAGCTAGAAACAGTGGAGACAGCAGAGCCTGGTTCCTGGTCACTCTGTTTGTCATTCTGGCTCCCAGCATCAGTAGGAGTGTGTGAGGGAAGGAGATGGCCCACAGTGACTCACAGGTCAGGGGCAGCTAACACTTTAGGGTGAATTGTTGCCAGTCAAGGAGTCTCTGGGGTCCCCTTGGTTCTGGGGGAAGAAGAGGGTGAGGGAGGAGAGGCCCCAGAGAGGTGGGAAGGTGGACCAATCTGCTTACTTCTCATGTGGCTCCAGCAATAGAACCCTGAACCGTGGTAATTTTGGCAGCTGTACGCTCCTTGGCTGGGCTGCTTCCTTGATTTCTCGTTTGGTCAGTGTTATTCACCTCCAGACCTCAGACAGGAGAGGGCTGTTTTGCCCACTGTGTGCCCTGTGGGCCCTTCTCAGTGGCACCCAGGGCTCGTGTGGGTCTTCCCTGCTCCCTTCATCCTCACTCCTCCTACCTTTGCTGAAGAATGTTTGGGGCTTATGAGTCCCCAGCAGCACTGAGTCTGGAGATTCTGGGTAAGATGATTGTTAAGGTCCCTTTCCAGCTCTGCACTCTGTGCTCAGTCCTGTCACCCTCACTGCCTTCAATCCAGGGAGAATGATGGCCAGGCCACTTCTGCCCTGCCCAGAGCTTCATCCATGCGCCTTGGGCAACAGGCTTGTCTCTACACTTAGCTGAGAACTACTAAACGGGCATCAAGTTTCTCCCATGCTTAATACTTTACCTTGACGTCCTGCTTCCTACTGACTTTTCTACCAATATTTTCCCTCGCTATTTACTTTTTAAATTTTTAAGTGTATTTTATTCTATTTTTTAAATTTAAAATAATTTATTTTATTATTTATTAAAATGTCACGTTAAACTCGTGGAAACATAGATATGCCTTTTAAAAACAATATCTTATTTCAGAGAATTTGATTAATTCAAAGAAGAGAATTTAAAACAATAATTCTAACCATAACTACTATTAACATTTCAATATATTTTCAATGCTAATGTCTTTTCAGAATATGAGTTGTGTAGTATGTACAATATTGTATGCCCCTTTTTCTACCTACCATTTTATTTTATTTAAAATTTTTTTTATTGGAGTATGGTTGATTTACAAGGTTGTGTTAGTTTCTGCTGTACAGCAAAGTGACTCAGTTATACATACACGTATATCCACTATTTTAAAGATTCTATTCCCATATAAGTCATTACAGAATATTGAATAGAGTTTCCTGTGCTATTCAGTAGGTTCTTATTAATTATCTATTCTATATATAGTAGTGTGTATATGTCAATCCCAGTCTCCCAATTTATCTCTCCCCACTGGTAGCCACAAGTTTGTTTTCTACATCTGTGACTCAACTTCTGTTTTGTAAATAGCTTCATTTGTACCATTTCTTTAAATTCCACATATAAGCGATATCATAAGATATTTGTCTTTCTCTGTCTGGCTTACTTCATTCAGAATGACAATCTTTAGGTCCATCCATGTTGATGCATATGGCATTATTTCATTCCTTTTTTATGGTTGAGTAATATTCCATTGTATATATGTACCACATAATCTTTATCCATTCCTCTACTGATGGAAATTTAGGTTGCTTCCATGTCCTGGCTATTGTAAATAGTGCTACATGAACATTGGGGTGCATGTATCCTTTTGAATTATGGTTTTCTCACTATATATGCCCAGGAGTGGGATTGCTGGATCATATGGTAGTTCTATTTTTAGTTTTTTGAGGAATCTCCATACTGTTCTCCATAGTGGTTGTACCAACTTACATTCCCACCAACAGGGCAGCAGGGTTCCTTTTTCTCCACACCCCCTCCAGGATTTATTGTTTGTCAATTTTTTGATGATGGCCATTCTAACCTGTGTGAGGAGATACCTCATGGTAGTTTTGATTTGCATTCCTCTAATAATTAGTGATGTTGAGCATTTTTCATGTGCCTCTTGGCCATCTGTATGTCTTCTTTGGTGAAATGTCTATTTAGATCTTCTGCCAACTTTATGACTGGGTTGTTTGTTTTTTTATTACTGAGCTGCATGAGCTGTTTGCATATTTTGGAGATTAATCCCTTGTCGGTTGCTTCATTTGCAAATATTTCCTCCCATTCTGTGAGTTTTCTTTTCGTTTTGTTGATGGTTCCTTTGCTGTGCAAAAGCTTCTAAGTTTAATTATTGTTGTTTTTATTTTCATTACTCTCAGAGGTGGATCAAAAAAAACCATCTTACTGCAATTTATGTCAGAGAGTGTTCTGCCTATGTTTTCCTCTAAGAGTTTTATAGGGTCTGGCCTTACATTTAGGTCTTTTATCCATTTTGACTTTATTTTTGTTTATGGTGTTAGAGAATATTCTAATTTCATTCTTTTACATGTAGCCGTCCAGTTATCCCAGCACCATTTATTGAAGAGGCTGTCTTTTCTCCATTGTATATTCTTGCCTTTTTTATCAAAAATAAGGTGACTATATGTGCGTGGGTTTATCTCTTGGCTTTCTATCCTGTTCCATTGATCTATATTTCCGTTTTTGTGCCAGTACCATACTGTCTTGATTATTGTAGCTTTGTAGTGTATTCTGAAGTCCAGGAGCCTGATTCCTCCAGCTCCATTTTTCTTTCTCAAGATTCCTTTGGCTATTCGGGGTCTTTTGTGTTTCCATACAAATTGTGAAAAAAATGTTCTACTTCTGTGAAAAATGCCATTGGTAGTTTGATAGGGATTGCTTTGGGTAGTATAGTCATTTTCACAATGTTGATTCTTCCCATCCAAGAACATGGTATATCTCTCCATCTGTTTGTATCATCCTTAATTTCTTTCATCAGTGTCTTATAGTTTTCTGCATACAGGTCTTTTGTTTCTTTAGGTAGGTTTATTCCTAGGTATCTTTATTCTTTTTGTTGCAGTGGTAAATGGGAGTGTTACCTTAATTTCTCTTTCAGATTGTTCATCATTAATGTATAGAAATGCAAAAGATTTCTGTGCAGTAATTTTGTATCCTGCTACCTTACCAAATTCATTGATTAGCTCTAGTAGTTTTCTGGTAGCATCTTTAGGATTCTATATGTATAGTAAAATGTCATCTGCAAACAGTGACAGTTTTACTTCTTCTTTTCCAATTTGGATTCCTTTTATTTCTCTTTCTTCTCTGATTGATGTGGCTAAAACTTCTAAAACTATTTTGAATAATAATGGTGAGAAAGGGCATCTTGTCTTGTTCCTGATCTTAGAGGAAATGGTTTCTGTTTTTCATCATTGAGAATGATGTTGGCTGTGGGTTTGTCATATATGGCCTTTATTATGTTGAGGTAAGTTCTCGCTATGCCTACATTCTGGTGGAGTTTTATCATAAATGTGTTAAATTTCATCAGAAGCTTTTTCTGCATCTATTGAGATGATCATATGGTTTTTCTCCTTCTATTTGTTAGTATGGTGTATCACATTGATTGATTTGTGTATATTGAAGAATCCTTGCATTCCTGGGATAAACCCCACTTGATCATGGTGTATGATCCTTTTAATGTGCTGTTGGATTCTGTTTGCTAGTATTTTGCTGATGATTTTTGCATCTATGTTCATCAGTGATACGGCCTGTAGTTTTCTTTCTTTGTGACATCTTTGTCTGGTTTTGGTATCAGGGTGATGGTGGTCTCATAGGATGAGTTTGAGAGTGTTCTTCCCTCTGCTATATTTTGGGAGAGATTGAGAAGGATAGGTGTTAGCTCTTCCCTAAATATTTGATAGAATTGCCTGTGAAGCCATCTTCCTGGGCTTCTGTTTGTTGTAAGATTTTTAATCAGAGTCTCAATTTCAGCGCTTGTGATTGGTCTGTTTATATTTTCTGTTTCTTTCTGGTTCGGTCTCAGAAGGTTGTGCTTTTCTAAGAATTTGTCCATTTCTTCCAGGTTGTCCATTTTATTGGCATATAGTTGCTTGTAGTAATCTCTCATGATCCTTTGTATTTCTGCAATGTCTGTTGTTACTTCTCCTTTTTTATTTCTAATTCTATTGATTTGAGTCTTCTCCCTTTTTTTCTTGATGAGTCTGTCTAATGATTTATCCATTTTGTTTGTCTCCTCAGAGAACCAGCTTTTAGTTTTATTGATCTTCGCTATTGTTTCCTTCAGTTCTTTTTCATTTGTTTCTGATCTGATATTTATGGTTTCTTTCCTTCTGCTAACTTTGGAGTTTTTTTGTTCTTTCTCTAATGGCTTTAGGTGCAAGGTGAGGTTGTTTATTTGAGATGTTTCTTGTTTCTTGAGGTAGGATTGTATTGCTATAAACTTCCCTCTCAGAACTGCTTTTGCTGCGTCCCATAGGTTTTGGGTAGTTTTGTTTTCATTATCATTTGTTTCTAGGTATTTTTTGATTTCCTCTTTGATTTCTTCAGTGGTCGCTTGGTTATTTAGTAGTGCATTGTTTAGCCTCCATTTGTTTGTAGTTTTTACAGATTTTTTCCTGTAATTGATATCTAGTCTCATAGCGTTGTGGTCAGAAAAGATAATTGATATGATTTCAATTTCCTTAAATTTACCAAGGCTTGATTTGTGACCCATGATATGATCTATCCTGGGGATTGTTTCACGAGCACTTGAGGAGAAAGTGTATTCTGCTGTTTTTGGATAGAATGTCCTATAAATATCAATTAAGTCCATCTTGTTTAATGTTTCATTTAAAGCTTGTGTTTCCTTATTTATTTTCATTTCGGATGTTGTGTCCATTGGTGAAAGTGAGGTGTTAAAGTCTCCTACTATGATTGTGTTACTGTCGATTTCCCCTTTTATGGCTGTTAGCATTTGCCTTATGTCTTGAGGTGCTCCTATGTTGGGTGCATAAATATTTACAATTGTTATATCTTCTTCTTGGATTGATCCCTTGATCATTATGTAGTGTCTTTCTTTGTCTCTTGTAATAGTCTTTATTTTAAAGTCCATTTTGTCTGATATGAGAATTGCCACTCCAGCTTTCTTCTGATTTCCATTTTCATGGAATATCTTTTTCTACCCTCTCACTTTCATTCTGTATGTGTCCCTAGGTCTGAAGTGGATCTCCTGTAGACAGCCTATATATGGGCCTTGTTTTTTATCCATTCAGCCAGTCTGTGTCTTTTGGTTGGAGCATTTAATCCATTTACATTTAAGATGATTATTCATATGTATGTTCCTATTACCATTTTCTTAATTGTTTTGGGTTTGTCATTGTAAGTCTTTTCTTTCTCTTGTGTTTCCTGCCTAGAGAAGTTCCTTTAGCATTTGTTGTAAAGCTGGTTTGGTGGTGCTGAATTCTCTTAGTTTTTGCTTGTCTGTAAAGGTTTTAATTTCTCTGTCGAATCTGAATGAGATCCTTGCTTGGTAGATTAATCTTGGTTGTAGGTTTTTCTCTTTCATCACATTAAATATGTCCTGCCACTCCCTTCTGGTTTGCAGTTTCGGCTGAAAGATCAGCTGTTAAGCTTATGGGGATTCCCTTGTATGTTATTTGTTGTTTTTCCCTTGCTGCTTTTAATATTTTTTCTTTGTATTTAATTTTTGATAGTTTGATTAATATGTGTCTTGGCATGTTTCTCCTCGGATTTATCCTGTATGGGACTCTCTGTGATTCCTGGACTTGATTAACTATTTTGTTTCCCATATTAAGGAAATTTTCAACTATAATCTCTTCAAATATTTTCTCGGTCCCTTTCTTTTTCTCTTTTTCTTCTGGGACCCCTGTAATTCAAATGTTGGTGTGTTTCATGTTGTCCCAGAGGTCTCTGTGACTGTCCTCAATTCTTTCATTCTTTATTTTGCTCTGCAGTAGTTATTTCTGCTATTTTATTTTCCAGGTCACTTATCCATTCTTCTGCCTCAGTTATTCTGCTATTATTTTCTTCTAGAGAATTTTCAATTTCATTTATTGTGCTGTTCATCATTGTTTGTTTTCTCTTTAGTTTTTCTAGGTCCTTGTTAAACATTTCTTGTATTTTCTCCATTCTATTTCCAAAATTTTGGATCATCTTTACTATTCTTACTCTGCATTCTTTTTCAGGTAGACTGCTTATTTCTTCTTTGTGGGTTTTTACCGTGTTCCTTCATCTGCTGTGTGTTTCTCTGTCTTCTCATTTTGCTTAACTTACTGTGTTTGGGGTCTCCTTTACGCAGGCTGCAGATTCATAGTTCCCATTGTTTTTGGTGTCTGCCCCCAAGGGCTAAGGTTGGTTCACTAGGTTGTGTAGGCTTCCTGGTGGAGGGGACTGATATCTGTGTTCTGGTGGATGAGGCTAGATCTTGTCTTTCTGGTAGGCAGTACCACGTTCTGTTTTGTGTTTTGGGGTGTCTGTGACCTTATTTTGATTTTAGGCAGCCTCTCTGCTAATGGGTGGGTTTGTGTTCCTGTCTTGCTAGTTGTTTGTCATAGGGTGTCCAGCACTGTAGCTTGCTGGTCATTGAGTGGAGCTGGGTCTAGCGTTGAGATGGAGATCTCTGGGAGGGTTTGGCCGATTGATATTACGTAGAGCTTGGAGTTCTCTGATGGACCAATGTCCTGAACTCGGCTCTCCCACCTCAGAGACACAGGCCTGACACCCAGCCAGAGCACGAAGACCCTGCTCAGAAGAAAAGGGAGAAAAAAGAAGGAAAAAAATAAAATAAAGTTATTAAAATAAAACATTTAAAATTATTAAAAATTTAAAAATTAAAAACAATTTAAAAAGGAAAAATATAGCAAGAAAGAGAGCAAGCAAACCAAAAAACAAATCCACCAATGATAATAAGCACTAAAAACTATACTAAAAAAGAAAGAAAAATGGACAGAGAGAACCCTAGGACAAATTGTAAAAGCAAAGTTATACAGACAAAATCACACAATGAAGCATATGCATACAGACTCACAAAAAGAGAAAAAGGAAAAAATATATATATATTAAAAAAAAGGAAGAGAGTAAACCAAATCAATATACAAATCCACCGGTGATAACAAACTCTAAATACTATACTCAGATAAACATAAAACCAGAAACAAATTAGATGCAGCAAGCAAACCCCAAGCCTACAGTTGCTCCCAAAGTCCACCACCCCAATTTTGAGATGATTCGTTTTCTATTCAGGTATTCCACAGGTGCAGTGTACTTCAGGTTGATTGTGGAGATTTAATCCACTGCTCCTGAGGCTGCTGGCAGAAATTTCCCTTTCTCTTCTTTGTTCACACAGCTCCTGGGGTTCGCCTTTGGATTTGGCCCCGCCTCTGCATGTAGGTTGCCTGAAGGCTTCAGTTCTTAGCTCACAGAGGGCGGGGTTAAAGTAGCAGCTGATTACGGGGCTCTGATTCACTCAGGCCGGGGGGAGGGAGGGATACAGAATGTGGGGCAAGCCTGAGGCAGCAGAGGCCAGCATGATGTTGCAGCAGCCTGAGGTGGGCCGTGTGTTCTCCTGGGAAGTTGTCCCTGGATCACAGTACTCTGGCAGTGGCGGGCTGCACAGGCTCCTGGGAGGAGAGGTGTGGATAGTGACCTGTGCTTGCACACAGTCTTCCTGGTGGCTGCAGCAGCAACCTTAGTGTTTCATGCCCATCTCTGGTGTCTGCGCTGGTAGCCGTGCTTGTGCCAGTCTCTGGAGCTTGTTTAGGCAATGCTCTGAATCCCCTCTCCTCGCACAGCTGGAAACAATGGTCTCTTGCCTCTTAGGCAGGTCCAGACTTTTTCCCGAACTCCCTTCTGGCTAGCTGTGACGCAGTAGCCCCCTTCAGGCTGTGTTCACGCAGCCAACCCCAGTCCTCTCCCTGGGATCTGACCTCCGAAGCCAGAGCCTCAGCTCCCAGCTCCCACCCGCCCTAGCAGGTGAACAGACAAGCCTCTCAGGCTGGTGAGTGCTGGTCGGCACCGATTCTTTGTGCAGAAATCTCTCCACTTTGCCCTCTGCACACCTATTGCTGTGCTCTCATCTGTGGCTCCAAAGCTTCCACTCCGCCGCCCCCCATCTCTGCCAGTGAAGGGGCTTCCTGGTGTGTGGAAATTTTTCCTCCTTTACAGGTCCCTCCCAGAGGTGCAGGTCCTGTCCCTATTCTTTTGTTTCTGTTTTTTTTTTTTTGCCCTACCCAGGTATGTGGGGAGTTTCTTGCCTTTCAGGAAGTCTGAGGTCTTCTGACAGCATTCAGTAGGTGTTCTGTAGGAGTTGTTCCACATGTAGATGTATTTCTGATGCATTTGTTGGGAGGAAGATGATCTCCATGTCTTACTCCCCTGCCATCTTGAAGGTCTCCTCCCATATGATGCGTTTTAATCCTTTGCAGTATTTTTGTTATTGAAGTTCAAATTGTCCCATCCTTGGCTGGTGGGATTCTTTTCAAGTTGACCTTTGAGTACTTTAGTCATAACCCTTGCAGTTCAGCTAGATTCCTGGCTATCTGGTCTGACAAGATGTTCTAGGCTTATTTTGTATATTTCTGTGCCAGATCGAGAATCAGTCATTTGTCCAAGTCTCCTTGGTTTCTTTAACAGGTAAATCGTATTTCAAAACCATAATCTGTTCTGGAGTCTAGGAATACTCAATACTACTAGGTTGGTTATTATTGGGTTGGGCAAAAGGTTCGTTCATTTTTTTCCGTAAGATGGCTCTAGTAGCACTTAGTTGTCTTTAACTTCATTTGAAAATTTTGTTAGATTGTACTGTGATAATTGTCATATCAGTGTGCATTAAAAAAAAAAACTTACCAAAATTGGTGAATTTTTGTATAGCCCTTTTAATATTGAAGATGGAAGAAAAAAAGCAACATTTTCAGTGTATTATGCTTTATTATTTTAAGAAAGGTAAAAACACAACTGAAACGCAAAAAAAGATTTGTGCAGTATATGGAGAATGTGCTGTGACTGATCGAATGTATCAAAAGTAGTTCACAAAGTTTTGTGCTGGAGATTTCTCACTGGATGATGCTCCATAGTTGGGTAGACTAGTTGAAGTTGATAGCAATCAAATCGAGACATTAATTGAGAACAACTGACGTTATACCATGCAGGAGATAGATGACATACTCAAAATATCCAAATCAAGCATTGAAGATCATTTGCACTAGCTTGGCTATGTTAATTGCTTTGATGTTTGGGTTCCATATAAGTTAAGCAAAAAAAAACCTTGACCATATTTCCGCATGCGATTCTCTACTGAAATGTAATGAAAACGTTCTGTTTTTAAAACAAATTGTGATGGGCAATGAAAAGTGGATACTGTACAATAATGTGGAATGGAAGAGATTGTGGGGCAAGCAAATTGAACAATCGCCAAGTACACCAAAGGCCGTTCTCTATCCAAAGAAGGTGATGTTGTGTATATCATGGTATTGGAAGGGAGTCCTCTATTATGGGCTCCTTCCAGAAAACCAAGCAATTAATTCCAACAAGTACTGCTTCCAATTAGACCAACAGAAAGCAGCACTCTATGAAAAGCATCTGGAATTAGTCAACAGAAATCGCATAATCTTCCATCAGGATAACACAAGGCCGTATTTTCTTTGATAACAAGTCAAAAACGGTTACAGCTTGGCTGGGAAGTTCTGATTCATCTGGCATATTCACCAGATATTGCACTTTTGGATTTCCATTTATTTCAGTCTTTACAAAATTCTCTTAATGGAAAAAAAATTCAATTCCCTGGAAGACTGTAAAAGGCACCTGGAACAGTTCTTTGCTCAAAAAGATAAACAGTTTTGGGAAGATGGAATTATGAAGTTGCCTGAAAAATGGCAGAAGGTAGTGGAACAAAACATGTGAATACGTTGTTCAGTAAAATTCTTGGTGAAAATGAAAAATGTGTCTTTTATTTTTACTTAAAAACCAAAGGAACCTTTTGGCCAACCCAATATTTCTAAGCCTTTTCAGTGGACAGAACTGAAACAGTAGACACTTCATAAATTTATACTTACAAATTAAATTCAGGTCCACAGATTTTTAAAACTAAATCTCTTCTATATTACATTTTAATCTCATTTCTTAAACACTGAGAATCCTGGTTCTCAAGGAAATAGGGAATAATAGAATTATCATATTTTATTATTATTTGCTTGCTTTTCCCCATACACAGCAGTTTCAGCAAAAGTAATGCTAATAATACCACCAACTTTATAATTACTGAAAATAGATTAACATTTTTTGTTGCATTTGTTCTGTCCATTCTCTCTCCATTCAAAATATGTTTGTACTATATTTGCATGATTGGACCATACAGACAACTGCAAACTATATTCTCTGTCTTTCAAACTTCACTTAGTATTAGTTGCACAAGCAACTCTGCATTTAATGCTCACCTCTATTCTTCTTTTTTTTTTTTTTTTTGTGGTACACGGGCCTCTCACTGTTGTGGCCTCTCCCGTTGTGGAGCACAGGCTCAGGACCCACAGGCTCAGCGGCCATGGCTCACGGGCCTAGCCGCTCCGCGGCATGTGGGATCTTTCTGGACTGGGGCATGAACCTGTGTCCCCCACATCGGCAGGCGGACTCTCAACCACTGCGCCACCAGGGAAGCCCTCACCTCTATTCTTTATGTCAATTTCTCTTGTCATTTTCTTTGCCTGAAGCCCATTCTCTAGCACAGCAGTCCCCAATCTTTTTGACACAAGGGACTGGTTTTGTGCAAGACAATTTTTCCATGGACCCGGGGGAAGAGGGGATGGTTCAGGTGGTAATGCGAGTGATGGGGAGTGGTGGGGAGTGGCAGATGAAGCTTCATTCGTTCGCTGGCCTGCTGATCACCTCCTGCTGTGCAGTTCAGTTCCTAACAGACCTCCGACTGGTTCTGGTTGGCAGCCCGGGTGTTGGGGACCCCTGCTCTAGCACATACATACAAAAGGGCTCATAGGAACAATCTTCTTTGAGCTCTTGCATGATAATAACAGTTTGTTTATTCCCTTTTGTCACAATGTATATCAGTTTTGCTGGTCAGAAAATCATTGACCCACATTTTCTTTCCTAGAGTATCTTAATGTGAACTTTTTTGGCATGAGTATTGCTGTCCAAAAGCTTGATGATAGTCTAATTTGTTTCCCTTTCAAGTCACTTGCTTTTTTTACCTACACACCCAACTGATTTATTTTCTTTTTCTCTCAAGTCCAACAATTTTACTAGTATGTATCTTGGTATCACTCATTCCAGGCTGATATACTTAGATTTATGGTGTATTCTTTCAAATGTAGGTTCAAATCTTTTTTGCTTCTTTCTTGAAAGTTTCTTGAATTATAGCATTCAGAATTTGTTGTTACTTTGCTTTATTTTTCTTTATCATATACTCCTATTATCCATATTGTGGATTTTCCTTACTATGTTAATTTTTTTCTTTTTTTTACTTTATCTTGAATGCTTTCTTAATGTCTTTTAGTTCTTTTTGAACTCATAGGTGATCAAGTCTTGACATGTCAAAGTCTTGACATGTCTTTCTGGAATGTTTCCATCGTTGTAGAGATTTTATTCCACTCTTATTCTCTTTTTTTCTTATAATAGCATTGTATGGAATGTTGTAACCAAGCAGGACTCTATGGGGCCTATCTGGGACAGACAGCCCTGGCCCCACCCCCACTCTGTCCCCTGCATCTTGTTTGTAGAAAAACTTTAGCCTCTTAGGCCTTCCCTGAGTTCCAAAGAACAAATTTAATCAGAGAAGTGAGAAAATGCAGAAACAAAGGAAAACAGTCAAGCAAGGCAAAATAATAATAGCTTAGCCATTAAACTAAGGATCTTTATTTCCTTCTCAGGGGCCAAAGATAATATTCTGAGCCATATCCTTGAGCTATTTTGCAGATACTGAAACCCCCACCAGGTGGAAGAAGCTAACTACATGCCGACCACAAGCACATAGACCCCAGACTGCTTTGAACCAGAAGGTTGATGATGTTGACTCCTGATTACCTCACCAGCAACCAATCAGAAAAATGTCTATGAGCTGATCACACCCTCCACAACCCTCTCCCTCACCCTGTCTTTAAAAACATACCCTCAACCCTCTTCCTCACCCTGTCTTTAAAAACCTTTCCCTGAAAACCATCAGGGAGTTCAGGTCTTTTGAGCATTAGCTGTCCATACTCCTTGCATGACCTTGCAATAAATGCTGCACTTCCCATCACCACAAACCAGTGTCAGTAGATTGGCCTTACTGAGAATGGGTGAGTGGACCCAGATTTGGTTTGGTAACAATTTGACGTTGATTTTTTTCTTTTGTTCATTTCCCTGTGAAATTAGGAGACATGGTTCAGTATAGTTTTCAAATTTCATGGAGCTCCCTCTTCTATTGCTTCTTTGAAGCATTCTAAAAAGTGGTGGCTTGCTCTCTCACATTTCCTGCTCTACTCCTGCTCTTTCAGAGCACAGTCACTATTGGATTGGGCAAAACCCCTTCCAGTTTCATCTGCTGTTCTCAGATTGGCTTGCTGAACTTTCCAGTAATACCTATTGGCAATTTTGTTGTTTTCAGGTTGCCAGATATCCTCTTGTTTTCCTTTGCTCCCCCCACACAGACCCCAATAGCGTGCCAGTGTTGTGACCCAGGATTTTGTCCTCACCCCACTGGTACTTTGGGTTCATAGGGATACCTTGTCACTTAATTTTGGTATAAATACTGTTAATGAGATCTTGCTATCTAGTTGCTCTGGTTGTTTCTATGAGGAGACTTGAGTAGAGTAAAAAGTCTACCATCAATACCAACTTCCCGTAATCCTTGACTAAACTTTTAAATGCAAAAATGGGGGGAGGCAGTTGTAAAAGTATTAGTTAAAAATACAGGTGAAATTATTTCATAATCTTGAGGTGCAGAAGGTCTTTCTAAGCATAGTATTAACCAAACATTAAAGAAATCCAAAAGGAAACATATGTATTCGACTACATAAAAATTAGGTATCTGTGTACAGAATCCAGCATAAACAAAAGACAAACTTTTGGGGGCAAAAACAGGAGCAAATGTGCAGTTCATGAGAAACAAATACTATTCTTAACATGTGTGCACTTACAAATTAATTTTAAAAATTAACTCCCAATTCATAAGAAAGAAGATGAACAAGAAATTACAAAAAACATAAATTAAGATGACAATCATTTTAAGAGTATGGGATTTGCAAAGTTTTTAAAAAAAGAATTGGCATAACTTTCCTGGAGGGCAATTTGGTAACGTATATGTAAAACCCTTAAAAACACACACACGTATTCCCTCCCACTCAGCAATAATACTTTTAAGAATTTATCCTGGGGAAATAATCACTCAAGTGTTGCAAAGATGTGTAAAGGAGGTTAACGGAAGCATTGTATTTATATAAGAAATGTTGAAAAAATCTAAATGTGGTTCATTCATTGAGGGATTTGTTAAACAAATCACTGTTAATTGAAAGAATGGGATACTTCTCAGTCATTCCAAAGATGATGTAGGGGTAGATTTATTGACCTTGAGAGGAATCAACGATACATTGAGTGAAAAGCCAAAAAACTTTAAAACAGTCATCATAATGTGGTAATACAAAGACATTATTTGTTTAAAATATAAGCGTGTGTTAATGCGTAGGAAAATTCTGGTCGGTTACTATCAGAAATGTCTACTGGTTTCCTGGGGCAACGTGGGCTGCCTACTGGAGGGGCGCCTTGCCTGAATGAATGTGTATTGTACTTACTATCTGAAAAAATATTCCACTGAAAATTTACAAGGCCACCTTCTCTGATTATGGGGCCCGATTTATCCACCCCCTTCCCGAACTCATATTTGTAGCCTACAGTCTCTACCACACAATTTAAGACTTAATTATATGCCTTAGTCATGTGTTATTCAATAATGACTTCATGAATGTTTCTCAAGCCTTGCCTACCTTCAGTGCAAGCTCCTCAAGACTGAAGATTGTTTTTCTGCTTTTTTTGCTTTGGAGGCAGTATAATAACTGTTGATGGAAATAAATAGTCCATAAAAGGACTAGAAAAGAGTTTTATTTGAGCCAAGCTGAGGACAATAGCCTGGGAGACACACATTCAAGAAACATTTGGGGCTTCCCTGGTGGCGCAGTGGTTGAGAGTCTGCCTGCCGATGCAGGGGACGCGGGTTTGTGTCCCGGTCTGGGAGGATCCCATATGCTGTGGAGCGGCTGGGCCTGTGAGCCATGGCCGCTGAGCCTCCGCGTCCGGAGCCTGTGCTCCGCAATGGGAGAGGCCACAAGAGTGAGAGGCCCGTGTACCGCAAGAAAAAAAAAAAAAAGAAGCATTTGAATTGTGTTCTACCTGACTACAAAATAGAGGAGGCTTATGAAGGTAAAATCCACAAAATTTCATAAGTTGTTTGTCAAGAGTTAGGATTGGAGCTGGCAAGAAGTAAGGGTACTTGTTAAGCAAGGATTGGTTGGGGTCCAAAAACATTGCAAGGGGAGACCTTGATACCAAGAGTTTGCAGCTGGCAGTGGCTAGAAGATATTATTTTGAGAATGGCTGATGGTACCTTTGAGTCTGATACAGTTCCGAAAATTCAAGTTCTCAGTGATGCAGGAACATATCTGAAACCATATCCACAATGGCTGCCCTGTTCCATTTTGGATGCCTGAACCACAGTTACTCCATTTTGATTTTTAAATACATTATTTTCTTTAATGGTTTAAGCAGATGTACAATGCACATTTGATGGGCCATAATACAGGCTGTTTTAATTAGCATAAAGTTAAAGTTAAATCATGTATAAGCAAGAATGACTTCCTCAAGCCTCAATATGAGAAAATTTCTTCCATCATAATCAAACACCATTTGTGGAAAGGTTAAACACAACCTTACATGTCTACTACAGTCCCTGAAAAATGTGGTCCGAGGGATAGTCAGCTCCTATTTACAGGTGAAAATTTGGAGAGGTCCAGGCCACTTATGCTCACTCTTAGGTACCTGTGATGGGCATAACAATGGTCCCCCGAAAAGTCCATATTCTAATTAATTCCCAGAACCTTTGAATGTTATGTAACATAGTAAAGGAGAATTAAGGTTGCACACGGAGTACATTGAACAGGGTTGCTAATCAACGGACTTTACAATAGAGAGATCATCCTAAATTATCTGGGTGGGCCCAGTGTAATCACAGGGGTCCTTAAATGTGAAGACAGAAGCAGAAAAGCAGCTCAGAGTGAAGTGACATGAAAAGGACTCAGCTCAACATTGATCCTTTGAAGACAGAGGAAGGGGCCATGAGCCAAGGAATGCAGACATCTTCTAGAAGCTGGAAAAGCAGGGAAACATGTTGCCCCCAGTCTCCAAAGGAACACAGTCCTGCCAACACCTTGACTTTAGCCTAGCAAGACCTGTGTCAGACTTCTGATTTTCAGAACAGTATGACCAAAAAATTGTATTGTTCTAAGCCACTAGATTTGTGTTAATTTGCTACAGCAGCAATAGAAAATGAATACAGCACCCAACAGATTTACCATCATTTGAATTCTCAAACCTAGTCTCAGTTCAGAAACAAACCCCCTTCACATTATTAGACTCAAGACTAATAAAGGGATCCCACCCCATTCCTCCATTTGGGGGTATGTGTGTGGGACTCCCAGAGAATGACAGTGCTTGACAAAGATAATCTCATGAGTCCTGCTGATCCCTACCTCACCCCCATCTTTCTACACTGGAAGCTGATAAAAAGAGAGGAGTCAGGGACTGGTTCCCCAGCTGCTCCTTTCCTAAATTCTGCATGCAGAGATCTCTCTTACGCTCAGTGTGGTAACTGATATCTCTCAGATTGGTGACTCAGTTTATGTATTTATTTATTTTGGCCACGTGGCGTGGCTTGCGGGATGTTAGTTCCCCTACCTGGGATTGAACCTGGACCTGGGCCCATGACAGTGAAATCACTGAGTCCTAACCACTGGACCACCAGGGAACTCCTGGTGACTCAGTTTAAACTGAAGCCGAAAGAGTCCCATTTTTAAAAAATTTATTTTATTATTTATTTTATTTTTGGCTGTGTTGGTTCTTCATTGCTGTGCCCGGGCTTTTCTCTAATTGCAGAGAGCGGGGGCTACTCTTCACTGTGGTGTGCGGGCTTCTCATTGCAGCGGCTTCTCTTGTTGTGGAGCACGGGTTCTAGGCGTGTGGGCTTCAGTAGTTGTGGCTTGCGGGCTCTAGAGCGCAGGCTCAGTAGTTGTGGTGCACGGGCTTAATTGCTCTGCAGCAGTGGGATCTTCCCAGACCAGGGCTCAAACCCATGTCCCCTCCATTGGCAGGCAGATTCTTAACCACTGTGTCACCAGGGAAGCCCAAGAGTCCCATTTTAATATCCTGCTACACAATCAGATATGTAGCAGCTGCTAAATAAACACATGCAGCCCTTGAGACTGGCCTATATATTAAATCTGATGTTACAACAACATTTCTTATACAAAGTTCTTGTTGGGTGAGCGTTTTTCATAAGTTCATCTTGTCAAGTCCCCATCAAGCTTCTGTTCTTAGCTACCTTGGAAATAGATCTCTTCCCAGCAAGCTTTCCTATCCTGCATGGGTTCATCAAAGTACAATGTGTCCCCTTTAATAATCTGTTTTAAGGTATTTTGTGCAAACAGTGGTTGTCAAAGGCTTTGCTGAGATTATCTCTGGTTTGCATCAACTTGCCCCACGTCCAAACTGGCAAAGTGATGAAGACAGAGTTCTCAGCTCCTGTCATATGCCAGGTTTCTACAGGAATGCTTACAGTTTATTGGCATAAAGATAGAAATTAGAGTTGTCAATAACATGCATGTATGAATTCTTATTATCAATGATATTATTATTATCATCAGCCTGATACTTGAGTGCATTTCCATTAATATAAATAGTGTTGTCTATATCAATCCTAATGTGATCACCTAAATGAGCTCTAACCTTTGGGACTAATTACTCTCTTGTGCTGAGAAATAAGGGTGATTGTTGATTTGGTACCAAGGGATTCATTATTCTCAGGGCTCCTCCAGGGATTGTTTCTGCTCCATCTGAAAGTTTGATCTCTTTGAATTAAAATTACACAGACTCAGGTTTTGAACAAACAGTACAACTGAAAAATGTCTTCCCAGGTGTTGGGATGGGAAATGGTGGCTGGGGGATCTGGTTTCCATGTGTGGCTTGGGTCGCACAGCACATGTGGCCTGAGCCTGGCCTTCTGGGGACAGGGAATGCTGGCGGGTGTCTAGGGATTACCATAATAAGTCCTCCTTAACCAGTGCTACGTGGGTCCTCCCTGGAGTGTTTAACAGGAAACTAAAAAAAAAAATGGATGCTTACTTTTCTGTGATAATGAAAGCAGTCAACAGGGAACTTACAGTGGAAGAATCATACTTTCTCAAAGAGCAGGCTAATCAGAAAATCTCAAGAGGATAAAACCCTGCGGCTTGCTGGCAGCCAATTCACTCAACATGGTCATATTTATAGGTTTATATGCATACATACATATATGTGTATGTGTGCATCCACACATAGACACGTTTACTATTTATTTAGAAAATTTTTGAGACTTACAGAAAAGTTACAAGAATAGTAAAAAGAGTATCCCTTTCACCCAGACTCTCCAATGCTAACCGTAGTACAGTTATCAAAACCAAGAAGTTAACTAAACTATAGGCTTTACTCACATTTCACGAGCTTCTTCACTAATGTCCAAGCAGCACCTCGTATTGCATTTGATTGCCTTTGTCCTCTTAGTCTCTTTCCATCTCTGGTGGCTCCTCAGTCTTCTCTAACTTTGACACATGTTAGGAGTACCACTAGTTTATGTTGAATGGCTCTCAGTTTGGGTCATGCATTTTGGTCAAGAACGCCACAGAAGGGATGTTGTGTCCTTCTCAGAGCATTGTATCAGGGGATACCTGATGTCAGTCTGTCTTGTTAGTGATGATGTTCACCTTGATTAGCAAAGACAGGTTTTGAATTAAGAGATGGTGGGGGAACACACACCTCAACAAGCAGAATGTTCCAGCCTGGGCAAGTGGCCAGCCATTGCTTTGGGAAGTAAGTATGTCCACTCACTGCCCTCAGGGGAACTTAAACCTGAAGAGGACTTCTATCCCTCGGGTCTGGGCTGTGCAAAAGCACTATCCATTCTTCAGGGGTTTAAAAAATGTGGCTGGCTTGATGGAAGGCACTGGCTTTGGCTTTGTCAATCCTATCCTCTAAGTTAGTGTTTCTCAAACACGTTTGACCATGATCTACAATAATAGCAGTAGTAATAAGAATGATGAAGATAACAAAATAAAGGATACATACTGAGTCAGACGTGGTACTAAATGCTTTACATTTAATTGTTTTAATTCATTTCTTATGATAACCTTGAGGTAGTTACTATTATTTATTCTTAAAGAAATTGAGACCCAGTGAGATCAAGAAATTTGCCCAAGGTCACAAAGCTCCTAAGATGCAGGGGCCAGGACTCAAGTCCAGGCCTCCAGGCCCTTGAGTCTGACCCTTCACTGCATACCATGCTGCCTTCAACCAGCAAAAGGGCGGTAGGAGTAATACATGTCGTGAAAGGACACAGCCCACTCATGTACACACCCACTCCCCACACCACACACACATTCTCACACACACTTACGCAGTTACACACACAGTTACTCATACTCACACAGTTACATAACCAAAATAGAGGTTGTGCCGAATCTACCCCTACCAGGCTTGATGCCTGAATTGTTGTCTTGTCTTCCATTTTATTTTTAAAAATGCTGGACTTTGCTGATGACATTAATGGTTCTCTGAAGGATGGGGAAACCCTGCCTACATCCCACTAGCCTGAGAGATGCTCACACTATCCCTTCCTCTATCTGTCAAGCCTGGGGCCAGATAGCAGAGGGACCCAGAGGGTGAGGACAGTGTGGACTGGCTGTGACACAGATATTTCTGGGAAAATCTGTAATTATGAGTGTGGAATATGGGTTAAACTTTTTGAGTTTCCTCATGTAAATTTCAAAGATGTTTGCTTCGGTAACGTACCATCCCTTCTGCTTAATAAGAATTATGTGCTTTGATGGAAAGTACAGAGGATGGTCAAAGATACTTTTAAAAAACGTTTTGAAGAAAAGTCCAACCCCTTGCAGCCAAAGTCTTTATAGCCAATTTCTACTTTTCTAGGCAATGACCAACAAAATGAAAACTTCTAAGCCCTTCGTGAGGTCTGTGAAGTAAAGAGTTGACTCAGCAGGTCTGGAGCTGCCAAACCCTGCACATTCCAAAGAAGGCTTTGCCTGGCTCATGGGAGGTAACTTATAAGGCCTTGGAATAACTTGTCTGATAAGAGTGTTTTTGTTTACCTGGAGCTTGGGCCACCTCAGATAGTCTATACCAACAACCTGACTTATGTTGGGGGCCTTGGGCCATGCAGTATCAGCTTGACCTCCGAAAGGTCTGGAGACTAAGGTCAGCCAGCAAAACTGACTCCCAGTAACAACCCTGAACACCAAGGCTCAGGTGAGCTTCCCTGGTTGATAATACTCTGTGTTGTCCTCACTGGAGAACTAAGCACCGTCTATATGACTCCACCAGGAGAAAACAGCTGGAAGCCTGCTCCTGGTCTTTTCTGGACCCTGTATGTTTTACCCTTGCTGATTTTAATCTGTATGCTTTCACTGTAATAAACCATAACCATGAATGTAACAGCTTTTCTCAGTTCTGTGAGTCCTTCTATCGAAGCTGAGAGTGGTCCTGGGGACCCCCAGCAACAGGCTATTGTTTGGGAACTTAACAAACAGAAAGAAGCCAGAGGGGTGTGGCTGTGGCTGCTATCTAGTTTTGCTCTGACTTCAAGGAGGCCAGTGCCTCTCCTGCAGTGTTAGTTCTTTTTGGCGGTGAGTGGCCCCCGTACATGTGGAGACCATACTGCCAGCCCAGCTGAACACACACTGGGGTGACAAGGGGGTGAGTGTGGGCAGCGAGGGGTCTGCTCCTCAAGGGAGCAAAGCTGTGGCAAGACTGCCTTTGAGAATGTTGTGACTGAAGGACTCTGGCCCCGAGAAAGCAGCTGAGGGAGAGGCAGGAGCGTAGGGCTGAGGATGGGGAAAGGCTCCTGTCTGTCTTTGGCGGACCAGGAAAAACAAAGTCAAGACTTGTTTTTTTCAGAATCCTGTTAATCAGTTCCCTAATTTAATTGGAAAAGTGTTTTTCTGATTATCCCTCTGGGGGAGAAAGAGTTAAATTATAGGGAAACAAGCAAACTCCGAGATGAGGGAACTGCAGCCTGGGGCGCCTGGCTGCTAATGGGGAGGTCCAAGTTCAGTGGCCCTGTTCTATTAAAAATGAATGATTGGAGAGTGACTCAGTGATGGTTGTCATACTGTGAGGAGATCAATGTGTTTCAGGAAGAATTCAACCCGAAGTTTCTGTTTTATCTCCACATAACAGAAACTTGAGTAGAATACAGGACCCTAAGTGCCTTCCTTGAGATTTGTCTGAATTGCCTGGGCTCCCAGGTCACGTCAGGGAGGCCAGTGCCCTGTCCTCTTTAGCTTGGCAACTGAGATCTGGCCTGCATGCACTGGTAGGCATCGTGGCCAACTAAGGGATTGAAGTTTACTCAGCTCAGCCTCCCTGGTGGGGAGGACAGGTGGCCTGGAAGGGGCTCCACTCCCACCCTGCAATCCAATCCACTTACCCTCGTGGCTGGTACTCTCATTCAGGCTTGCAGCTTTCAGTACCATTTATGTTGATTACTCCAGTGTATCTCTCTAGCTGGGAACTCCACATGGGTCTATTGGGGTGTCTAATAGGCACCTCACACAGAATAGGTCAAACCGATCTCCTGATCTCTGTCCATCTTGGCCCTGACCTGCCTACCTTCCCAGTCTTAACCAGCAGTAACCCCACACTTCTCCAGGGGGTCATTCTGGACTCCTCTCACACTCACATCAGTAAATTCCATCAGCTCTACTTTCAACTTCACAGCACCTCCACTCATCCTGGTTCCAACCACCATTTTCTGTCTGGATATCTCTGTAGCCTCCCAGCTTCTCTCCTTGCGTTTGCTGGGCCCCCTTTTATCTATTGTCAACACGGAAGCTAGAGACCTCATCTCTCAAGTCTTTACCTGAAGACAAGGGCATCACACACTATGGGTTGTAGGACACCCAATTAAATTAGAATTTTGGATAAAAAATACTTTTAAAATAAAAAGATATATATTTAAAAATCCAAGAAATGAGTTATTTATATTCATTGCAACTCTTTTCATGTGCTTATAGAAGACATGAAAAAGAATAATATACTCCTCTGTATGCCATGTTTCAGTGTCTTTCCTCATTTATATTTCTAGTAATACTATATGTTTAATTTTGCATAGTATATACTATATATTGTCACACATAAGTATCATGGAATTAACACACTGCAATATTAATGTAGCATGAATATAATCATGTGCATTGCATTCCTGATATTGTATAATACATGTTATGTTTAATTGTGCATATATTTATCATCCCTGTGGATATTCTTTACCAAAAGTAATTCTTAACTTTACATAGGACATTAAATCCTTAACCGTACAGAGTACACCCAGTCAATTCAATTGTCGTCAGCATGTGTATCATGTTCAGTATCATCTCTTAACAAGCAGGTTCTGAGAAACCAGCAACCTCGCGGTTAATGCCACTTTTATTGCCCTGGGCCCGTTAATAAGCAGGAGATTGTAGCTTGACACAATATTTGGCATCTGGTTCTTTCTTCAGAGCCAAAAATCTGAAGTTAACTTTAATACTTTTTTCCAAAAATTTTTCTTTAAAACTTAGCCTATTTCTCAATTAAATTTCAAAATTTGCATTTTTAGAAAGAATTCTGCTTTAATGGGCTGATATTTTCCAATTCCTATCATGTAGGTTTTTCTTCCTCCTTCTCACTCCAAATTTGAATTAAAAAAAAATCCAACTTAAAACAATTATTAATGTAGCTTATTTCCAGGCAAGGCACTGAAAATGTCTACATGGGGTCTTCAAACCTCCATAAACATGTAGACTTGGTCTTGATTTTTTAATTAATTTTTGGTAAAATTACATGTGCTAGCATCCACATTGCAGGGAGAATGCTCTCTAGATTATAAAGAGCTGAAAGGAGCAGGCATGGGGCACACTGTTTATGTATCTCATTACTCCTTGCTCAGTTCACCTTCATGGGTCACAGCCATAATAAGAATTAAGCAATAAATGAAAGTTTGAGTTATACTCAGCAGTATATATGAGTTGGTAAATTTCATGCTAGCCACTGTGGGCATATGAACTCAACAAAATTTGGCATAAAGTGTGTTTAAGAGAAAAAAGAAATAAAGTTAAATTTTAACCAAAGCCATACAAAAGCTCCAGCTGAAATAAAAATAAGCTACAAAAGTGACTTTAACATTTTTAAATACATGAAAATTTAAGAGAAAAAAAGAAATAAAGTTAAATTTTAACCAAAGCCATAAAAAAGCTCCAGCTGAAATAAAAATAAGCTACAAAAGTGACTTTAACATTTTTAAATACATGAAAACTAAGACCCCATTACGCTGAGCCCTAAACCTAAACGACTCATAGAACACGTTTTGTTTTCTTTTTGCCATAATACTATGAGCAACAGCTTAAAACACAGAGGTGGGATGATGGATGTCCTTAAAGGAGACAGGAAAGCAGGAGACACACAAAGACACATGTGAAGGGATTTCCCTGGGGGGGTCCAGTGATTAAGACTCCGTGCTTGCACTGCAGGGGGCATGCAGGTTCAATCCCTGATTGGGGAACTAGCATCTTGCATGCTGTGTGTGTGGCAAAAAAAAAAAAAAAAAAAAAAAGACACATGTGAAGAAGAGACAGATTGGACTGATGCAGCCACAAGCCAAAAAACACCAAGGACATCCATCATTGGATTTAAGGTCCACCTTAATTCATGATGATTTCACTTTACCTTTATTACATCTGCAAAGACTCTTATTCCAAATAAGGTCACATTCTGAGGTTCTGGGTGTGGGCCCAGCCGCTCCGAGGCATGTGGGATCTTCCCGGACCGGGGCATGAACCCATGTCCCCTGCATTGGCAGGCGGACTCTCAACCATTGAGCCACCAGGGAAGCCCTGGGTGGACATATCTTTTGAGGGGGTACCATTCAACTCACTACAAGGCGGATTAAAACCTCCAATACCACAAGTAAAGAAATGGTTTCTTTATTAAAAAAAAAAATCCCTTCAATATACTCCAAGAACAGTCCAGTGTGAAAATTAATAAAAGGGAACTTTACTGTATTAGAGTTGAGATGCCACAAGGGGGAGCATCACACATGTACCACTGAGTCAATACGAATCTTAGTAGGAAGAGACACATACTTTGCATCTCTGGCTGGAAATGACCCTACTTTACCACTGCCGCATGAGGAAGAAAGATTTTTCTCCTTGCTTGGCAACAGCACATCCAATGTGAAGTTGTCACAACTCAGACAATGAAAAGCCACCATACTTCAGTGGACTTTTTGATTGTAGCAGCCCCTCCCAACTTTCCCTTCTCCTCTAAAACAGTTTCTTCTCCTTTGCTTTATGGGACTTGCAGGTGGTTCGCCATGATTGCATGGCCCAAATTGCAGCTCTTTGCTGCTCCCAAATAACCCATTTTGCAGGTAAAATATTTGGCTGTTTTATTGTTTTAAGGTAACACCAGTCAAGGAGAGAGCACCTGAGCCACTAGATGGGCTCACCTGGAGGACACTGTCACCCACTACTCCATCATTCTCCTCTTCCCTCTCTTCTCCACCTTCAGTCCATCTTTTCATGACTATCTTTTTCACCGTTTTTGTTCTATACTTATTTCTCCCCGTATCTTAGATTCCCTCTTCCCCAAATCTCTATGATCCTAATAGCCCAAAATAGGGACCTGATATTTCTGGTGGTTTGTATGCTGTTTATTCTGGAAGAGTGTTTGCTTCTTATTCTCAGATTCCTCCATCCTCTATTTGAGGTCATTCATGAATGAAGAGCCACAGTCTTCAGCACATGTATTGCTGTATGAATAGTGAAGTCCTTTCATATACCCTTTCTATTGTCTGAGGAGGAAGGCATTGGGGAGCTAGAATGGAGGGGGAAGGCTCAGTGTAATCCCTCCCCAGGTTAAACTCTATGAATCAGCTAGGGGTTGTGAATATTTCCATTATTCATATGGGAGTGAGGAACCTAAATTCTGAGTGGAACAATCCAGTCATCCAAGCAGAATCTCCGATTTTTACTGTGCATTTTCTCCTTGGTCCAAGTCACCAAGGAGAAAATGGCTTAGGTCAGGATCCTAACCATTAATTAAGACAAAAGTGGGTATGAGCTGGATAGGTATTTCTTCATCTAGAAAAGACAAGCCAGTCAGTAACCTCCACTAATTTGCTAAACAAGGTCCCAACAGAATGAGGATTCCAGTATGCATGTAACACCAAACCCCTTACCTCCCACCAAACCTTCTCCTTCTTCCATCTTTCACTTGTCAGTCAACGGCAACGCTATTCTTCTACTTGTGAAGGCCAAAACCCTTGAGTCTTCCCTGCCTCCTTTCTCTCACGTTCTACATCCAATCTATGAGCAAGCCCTATTGTGTCTCTACCTTCAAAGTATATCCAGGATCCTACTACTTCTCTCTGCCTCCATTATTTGCACCTTGGTCCAAGTCACCATCATATCTGGTCTGAACCACTATAATAGCCTCCTGTCTGGCTCTTTGATTCACCTCAGAGGGCACTTATAAAGGCTTCATCAGACTGCATTCCTCCTCTACTAGAGCCCCAAGCACACACAGAGGCTGGCCACATACCTGGCACATGATTTATCACTTCTCCAACTTCATTGTTTTGACTCTCCTTGTTCACTCATCTCCAGCCATGCTGTTCCTCCAAAGTGCTGGCCTTGCTCCCACCTCAGGTATAATTTTTTCAGGGAGAACTTCCATGACCACACTATTTAAACATTCCCCTTCCCTGATTTTTTTTTCTCCATAGAACTTTCCGCTTTGCATACCATATATTTCACTTGTTTGTTTATTGTCTGTTTCTCTCACTGGAATGTAAGCAGTGACTGTCACAGAGTGGGCATTCAGTAGATGGCTGTTGAATGAATGAATGAATGAATGGGATGTAAGTTCTGGGGAACAAAGGAAGGTAGGAAACACTGCATTTACGTTACCTAAAATAGCACACCACCCTCCCAGAGCTCATCTTCTACCCCCTTAACTTGCTTCATTTTTCTTCACAGCACCTATCACTTTTGATACTATTTGTTTCTTGAGTGCCTCCTCTATTACAAAGCGAGTCCCATGAGAACAAGAACTTTTTGTTCTCCGCTGTATCTGGTCTGCCTGGCAACAATACGTATTTGTGGAAAAAACAATGACAAACTTGAGTGTGCCCTTGGCTCCAGAATCTCACAAATGGGCATGGTAACTTATTTTTCTGACCCAGGTGGTTTACACTTTACAGTGACCAAAACCCTTACGAGAAGTGCCAGGGTGGAGAAGAAAATATAAAACCTTCACTACTTGCCCCTGTTCTTGAATGTTTAGCACAGTTTGTTCCCAAGGATTTTTGTGTTTAGAAAAACCCTTGGAGGCCAAGGCACCCTCTTCTGTAAAGTCACTTCCTATATACTTTATGGAGCAGAGCCTCAAAGTGTGTGTATGGAGAGGCGACGGGAGTGGTCCAGGCTGGAAGGGGGATTCCCCCGCCCCGATTTCTCCGCTCCCCCCCCGCCCCCCACCGCGCGGCGCGCAAGGTACCTTGTCTGCAGACAATTTTAGTTGTTGTAACTCGTGGAGCAGGGGTGTGGTGTGCTACTGGCACGTGGTGGGTAGAGGCGAGGGATGCTCAAAATCCTAAAATCACGGTTACCAGATTTAGCAAATAAAAATACCTGTCGGTAGGGTCGCCAGATGAAATACATAACTCCAAGATTAATTTTAGAGTATATTTTTATCTGAAATTCAAATTTAACTTGGCGCCCTATATTTTATCAGGTGATCCTACCTGCAATACATGGGACAGGGCCCCACAACAAAGAATTATCCAGACCAAAAGTCCAGGGTGTGAGGTTGGTCCAGTAACACAGATTGTTGGGCCTGGCCTCGGAGTTTCTGATTCGGTAGGTCTGGGGTGGGGCCCCAGGATTTGCATTTCTATCAAGTTCCCAAGTGAAGCTGCCATTGATCTGGAACTACATTGGAGAACCACCGACCTAGAAAGAAAAAAAGACTTCGTGCCCTCCTGAGTAATAGCGAGGAAAGTGCCTAGTCTAGCATGTAAGGAGACAGGACGAGAAGGGGCTGCAATAGGGGCAGAAAATATCTCTGCCGTCTTGGGCCCTGCCTCAGAGGCACTTCTGCGTCCCCTCTAGGCGCCGCGGAGGCCCCAATGTCTCGATGGTCGCTCGAATCGGGGGCGTGTCCTGGGCAGGGGCGTGTCCTGGGCGGAGAGCAGAAGGCGGGCCGAGGGGAACCGAGCGCTCTCGTGCCGGACGTTGCGCGGCCGCGACGCCCGACGCCGGCGGGGCAGCGGCGCTCTGGGCCCTGAGCTGCCGGTGGTATCTGGCGCGAACCCATGAGGTTTTGGTCCGTTCGGCGCAGGTAGGCGTCGTCCCGCTTGCACCGCCTACTGGGCCCCTCTTGGTTGTGGGAGCGGCGCGCCCTGGCGTTGCGTTTTCTCAACGGTGCCCGAGGCGTTGGCCTTCGCTGCCGCGGGCGGACTACGGGTAGGTGGGACCAGGACAGGGACAATGGACCTCCGGGCGCGGAACTCAGAGGGCCGCACGGGGGCGCTCTCGCCGCGGGACGGGGAGGCTGGGCTGGGACCCGGGAGGACTCAGCTGGGGCGGAGCGGACTTGGGGGCGGGAGACTTTGGGCGAGGCCGGGCTGTGGGCGGGACCGGGGCCTGCTAAACGCAGGATGTACTAAGGGAGGAGTGGCTGGGACCCTTGGTAGGAACCGGGGGCGGGCCCGGGCAGGAGGCCGGACGGACTGTGGGCGGAGCTGGGGCTGGGTCAGGCTGACGCGGGGCAGATTGGGGGCGGCGTGGGCGGACATCTGTGGGCGGGGTGGGTGGGGTGCGGCTCCCACGCCACGCCCCTTAGGGGGAGGGGCTACTCCGCGCGGGGCGCGCTGGGTGCAGGGCATTTCTGGCATTCATAGTTTCTGCCTGCTTCTGGGATCGCCGACGTTGCGTGGGGTCTTTGTTTTCCCCTTTTCCCCACTTTTTGTTTGGTATTGAGATGGGTAGGAGAAGAAGGAGGAGGACTCCGTTTCACAAAGGCCATTCCTGAGCTGTGGTACAACTGGCTTAGCTTTGAGGCATTTACGTTTATAAAATGTCTTATTAAAAAAAATTTTCTTTAAAGTAACTTAAAAATTTGAAAAAAGTTTTAAAACTAGTACAAAGAATTCCCACATTCTAATCACTTAGGTTCCCCAAATGTTAACATCTTATTTAACAGAAGAATTAGCAAAACCAGGACACCTAACATCTACAGGCCTTATTCAGATTTTTTTTGCTCTTCTTGTCCATTTCCTTTTTGTGGTATAGGATCCAAGTCAGGATTTAGATGCATTTAGTTGTCGTGTCTCATTGGAAAAATTTATATTTTAAACAGTAGAAGCCCCCTTACCTCCAAGATCCTTCAGAGTGGCCCTTGGGACCACCAGATCTCAAATCAAAGAGGCTTTTCTTCTTGGATGCCAGGGCCAGTTGAGAACATCCAGCTGAGCCTTCCGGCAGCTTTGGCATAGGTCGTCACCTCTGTCCCTTGACCCATCTGGCCCTTGGCTGCTCAGGCTCTCCTAGTTCTCCTCCTACCTCTCAAGTCAACCTCCTCCCTCAGATCTCTGCAGATGCCCTCCTTGGCCAGCTTCTCTTTCAGTGTGGGCTTCCTCCCTTGCATGATCTCTTGTGGCTTCAAGGATTCTTGTGGCTTTGAGCATTCCATAAATCCTCAGAAAACTCACTTGTTTATCACTTCAGCCCAGGCCATTTCTCGGTCTCAGACCCACAGGGATTGTGGCCTATCGCTACTTTTTTGGGTTATCTCAAAAGCATTTCCAGGGGCTTCCCTGGTGGCGCAGTGGTTGAGAGTCCGCCTGCCGATGTAGGGGACACGGGTTCGTGCCCCGGTCCGGGAAGATCCCACATACCGCCGAGCGGCTGGGCCCGTGAGCCATGGCTGCTGAGCCTTCGCGTCCAGAGCCTGTGCTCCGCAACAGGAGAAACCACAACAGTGAGAGGCCCGCGTACTGCCAAAAAAAAAAAAAAAAAAAGCATTTCCATCCCAATATGCGCAAAACACAGCTCCAAGTCACCCATTTCTAGTCCACTGTATCAATTGGGTCTCCACTGATAGACATTTCCTATGCAGAGTTTCAGAGAATCTTAGAGAATGCATTTTGGTTAGGGGCAATCAAATATTAAGAGTTCCTAGTACTTTTTTAAATAGCTGTCTTAAAGCCAGAAAGTGAAGATGAAGATGAAGGCCTGCTACAGGATGAGGAGGATGCCCTGCAGTATAGCCATTTGCTTAGCAGCACAAGTTGTTCAGTTCAGCAAGTATTTATTGGGTGCCTGTTGCATGCCAGGAGCTGTGTTGGCTTCTGGGGATACAGAGATGAATAAATTCTGCACCCGCCCTGCCATCAGAGGGCATGTGGTGGGGTCATGTGTTGTAATTGAGATGAAATCTGTGATAGAGGAAGCCTCAACTTGGAGAAGGAGGTTGCAGGACGTGAGTTGGCCTGAGCCTAGGTGGGAGAAGGCTGGGGACCCAGCTGTTAGGGGCCTTGACCTATTTCCAGGGCTCGTGGGATTGTGACCTCGGGAAGTTCTCCCTAGGCTATGAGGATGGGCTGCCGTTGGGGGCTGTCACTGAATGTTGGTGAGTGGATAAGGGTCAGCCTGGGGTACAGCAGAGGAAAAGGGGATGAGATGAGCTGCTGAGAGTGGTGTGACTGTGAAATGGTAACACAGGTTATACTCTCTGACCCAAACCCAACCAGACATGGGGAAAAGTCAGAATGTTTGAATTTTATCAAAGTCACACTGAAGCACTCCTTAATCAAACATAGGATTTCTGTAGCAATATCTATCAATATCTATAGTAAGTAATAGAAATAGGTATTATAAAGAGCCTCAGATATTTTCAGGTTTTGCTGCCAGGCAGTTTGTTGCCCAAATTTTGAAATAATGTTCAGTTTTCACAACATTTTTGACTTTTGAGAATTGTAGGTGAAGGGTTGTGGATCTGAAAAGATAGCTACCACTTGTAGAGCCAGGCCTGTTGTGTGTGCTTCACAGGCATTGACTCTCATCCTCAACCCTACAAGGGTTGATACCATGCAGATCCCATTTTGTGGGTGAGGAGATGAGGGCATAGAGAAGGTAAGTGATTTGCCCACAGTCACACAGCTCACCCCTGTTGGCTCCACAGTCCACATTCTTACCACACTGCATACGTGTGAATGGGAGGTTGGGGAGTTACAGGACCAAAGTCTTTCTCCCATACCTCAGACACCTGGCATCTGCAACCAGCCTGTGTGAGTGCCAAGGAGGGTCGGAAGAGAAGGGAGGCAGGAGCCCTGTAGAGGTTGCGGTTACATACACAGATTCATTGAATGCCTGTGGGGACTCACTTCCTTGGTGCCTGGAGCTTGTGGTCTGGTTGGGCAGTGAGCTCTTCTCACAAGCTGTAGAGGAAGTTAAGTGCACTGTCAAGTGGACCAGAGGAGGACATGGGTGATCAGAGGCACTGGGTTGACAAGCTGGGATGCAGACTAGCTGGGCTTTGAGAAAATTTAGGTAAATGATTTTATGAGGATTCTATAAGGAGATTCTTCATGAGAGACACAGACTGTTGAGTCTGGAGATGACTGTATTCTAATTTTCTTCCTCTAACTGCAAAAGATATATGTGCTCTGGAGCACCAGAGATGAATGCCTTCTGCCTGCCACTTCCATGTCACTGCAGACAGTGGTCTTCTCAAAGGACATTGAATGGGTCAATTTGATCATATTTGCTCAGGTGTGTGGGAATGTCCCTGTGCCTTTGTGAGTGCATGTATAACTGTGCAAAATATGCATTCAAAAACATATAAGATATATAGGAACAGTTTAAAGAGTCAAGAAAGAACTTTGAACACTCCACTCAGTTTAAGAAATAGAACCTTGTCAAAATCTTAGCAATTCCCTGTATGTCTGCCCCAATTGCATCTTTTCTCTTCAGAGGTAGCTACTATTCTGAAGTTCCTCTTAATCATTTCCTTGCTTTTCTTTATAGTTTCACAATGTGTATGTGTCTCCAGATAATATTTTAGTTTTGTTTAACTTTTTGATCCTTATAAAATGAAACCATGTAGCAAGTTTTCTTTTTTTTTTTTTTCTTATTGTCTTTTATTTGAGATCCATTCAGTTGTGTGTGTGGCTAAAGTTCTTCACTCACTTTTTCTGTGGTATTGCACTGCATGCATTCTGTTGATGGCCGTTTGGGCTGTCTCTAGTTTCTGTTACTCTAAATAAACAGTGCTGCAGTGGACATTCTTGTCCTGGTCTCCCGGTGCACAGATGAAGTAGTTCTCAAACAGGGGTGAGGGAGGTGAGGTGAGATAGGGGTAAGGGAAGAAAGGGAAACACTTTTGGTTGTTATAACTGGGAGGTGGTGTGCTCCTTGTCTCTAGTGGGTAGAGGCCAGGCACACTGCTAAACATACTACAATGCACAGGACAGCCTTCCCATCTCCTCCTCTCCCACGCACCAAAGAATTGTCCGACTCCTAATGCGAGTGTCGAGGCTGAGAACCCCTGCTCTAGGGTAAATACCTGGGGTGGACTGCTCGGTGCGTGGGTTTGTGCATGTTCAACTTTAGTAGATACTAGCATATTGTTTACACTCCTTTCAGCAGTATGTGGCCTCTTGCATTACTCATTGTCCTTTTCAACACTTGATAATCTCTGCCTTGAAAATTTTTGCCAACTTGGTGTCTGTGAAATGATATCTGATTGTGGTTTTATTTCATTTCCTGAACAGTAATGAGATTGAGCATCTTTTCATGTCTGTCTTCTTTTTGTATTTCCTTTGAGAAGTGCCTCCTGATACCATTTTGCCCATTTTCCTGTTATTTGTGTTTTTCTTAATTGTGTCTGGGATTTCTTTATATATCATAGATTATTCTTACCTCTTAGATGCTAACCCCTTATATTTGTTGCAGATAACTTCTCCCATTTTTGAGTTTATTCTGATGGGCTGAAAAGTTCTTAATTTAAATGTAGTAGAATTTATCAGTCATTTTCTTTATGGTTAAATGCTTTTTGCTGGTTGGTTGGTTTCCTGCCAGATCCCCAGGTGGGCAGGACTTGTTCTAGGGCAGGACATTGGAGCAGTGCTGAAACCAAGTCTCAGTGCCACTTCAGGACCCACAGCTGGCACTAAGGTTGGCAGGCCTGCTGCCAGGGGCACAGATGGGTGTTGCTGGATCCCTGGGTGAGCAGGACTGGGAGCGGGGCTAGAGCCAGGTCACAGGGCTGCTTCAGGATCTGTAGTCTGGTCCAAGGATGGTAGGCCTGTTACTAGGGGTACAGATGCATGATTCCTCCTGGGTCCCTTGTCAGATGGTTACAGGACCGTGACCAGGCAGGTCTGGAGCTGAGTCTGTAAGGGAGTTGGGGCTGCTTTCAGTTTGCTGGCAGAACCATGTGAGCTTGCCACCAGGGTGTGGGCCTGCCTTTTTAGAGCAGCTATCCTTGGCCTTGGGGTTCACTGGGGTTTTGCAACCTCCTATCTGGATCCCAAGGCTTTCACAAAGGCACTTTTGTCTGTAGTTGCCTTCCAAATCATTGTTTGTTTAGGGAGATGCATTCCTATTCTACCACCTTGCTAATGTCATTCCCTGTCTCCGTTTAAGTAGGATAGGTCAAACATGTCAGTTCTGTTGTTCAAGTCTCAGTAATTTTGTCTGCTTGACCATCAGTTACTGGAAGAGGTGTGTTGAAATCTCTTACTGTTACAATAGATTTGTGAATTTCTATAATTCTATTACTTTTTACTGTATTTTGAAGTTATATTGTTAGATGCATGAAGTTTAAAATTATTATATCTTTCTGATGAGTCCCACCTTTTTTCCCTGTGAAGTTACCCTCATTTTCTCTGATAATGCTTGCTTTACATTTTGTTATTTTTAATTGTAAAAAACACATGAAATAAAATTTACCATCTTAGCCACTTTTAAGTGTACATTTCAGTAGTGTTAAGTATATTCACATTGTTATGCAACTAATCTCCAGGACATTTTTAGCTAACAAAACTGAGACTATACCCATTGAACATCAACTTCCCATTTTCCCCTCCACCCACTCCTGGTAACCACCATCCTACTTTCTGTTTCTATGAATTTAAATACTTTAGATACCTCATGTAAGTGGAATCATACAGTATTTGTCGTTTTGTGAGTGGTTTATTTCACTTAGCATAATGTTCTCGTTTCATCCACGTTGTAACATGTGATAAGATTTCCTTTTAAGGCTGAATAATGTTCTATTGTAGATCTACCTATTGTAGGTTCTATGTGTAGACCACATCTTCTTTATCCATTCATCTGTAGGTGGACATGGGAGTTGCTCTCACCTCTTGGCTATTGTGAATAGTGCTGCTATGAACCTGGGTGTCTCTTTGAGACCCTGCTTTCAATTCTTTTGGTTAAATGCTCAGAAGTGGTATTGCTGGATCATATGGTAGTTCTGTTTTTAATTTTTTGAGGTACCATCATACTGTTTTACATAGTGGCTGCACCATTTTATGTTCACATTAACAGTGCACAAGGGTTTCAATTTCTCCACATCCTTGCCACATTTGTTATTTTCTATTTTCTGTTTTTTTTTTTTTTTTTTTGGTAGTGGTCATCCTAATGGGTATGAGGTGATAAATCATTATGCTATTGGTTTGCATTTCCCTAGTGATTAGTGATGTTGAGCATCTTTTTGTGTGCTTATTGGCCATTTGTATATCTTTAGAGAAATGACTGTTCATGGTTTTTGTCCACTTTTTAGTTGGGTTACTTTTTTTGTTGTTACTAAGATATAGGAGTTCTTTATATATTCTAGATATTAACTCCTTGTAAGATGTAATTTGCAAATATTTTCTCCCATTCCATGTATTGCCTCTCTACTTTGTTGATTATATCCTTTGATGAAGTTTTAAGTTTGATGTAGTCCCATTTGTCTGTATTAGCTTTTGTTGTCTCTGCTTTTGGTGTCATATTCAAGAAATCATTGCCAAATCCAATGTCATGAATCTTTTCCCCTGTGTTTTTTTCTAAGCGTTTTATAATTTTACCTCTTACATTTAGGTCTTTGGTATGTTTTGAGTTAATTTTTGTATATGATAAAAGATAAGTGTTCAACTTTATCCTTGTGCATGATATCCAGTTTTTCCAACACCATTTGTTAGGGACTGTCCTTTCCCTACTGAGTGGTCTTAGCACCCTTACCTGGCTGTATACATGAAGGTTTATTTCTGGCACTCTATGCTGATTCATTGATCTATATGTCTGTCTTTAATGCCAGTACCATACTGTTTTGATTTCTGTAGCTTTGTAATATGTATTGAAATGAGGAAGTGTAAGTCTTCCAACTTTGTTCTTTTTCAAAATTGTTTTGGCCATTGGAGTTCCTTGATATAACATGTGAATTTTTAGGTGGCTTTTTCTATTTGTACCAAAAATGCCATTGGGATTTTGATAGAGATTGCATTGAATCTGTGTATTACTTTGGGTAGTATTGACATACTGTCAACATTAAGTCTTCCAGTCTATGGACCTGAGATGTCTTTACATTTTTTGGTGTTTTTTTAAAGTGTTTTCATTAATGTTTTTTTGTCAGTTTACAACTCTTTCACCTTCTTGGTTAGGATCGTTCCTAAATATTTTATTCTTTTCAATGTTGTGGTAAATGGAATTGTTTACTTAATTTCCACTTCATATTGTTCATTGTTAGTGTATAGAAATGCAACTAAAATGAATAGATTTTAGTGTGTTACTTTTGATTCCTACAACTTTGCTGAATTTTTTATTATTTCTAACAGGTTCTTAAAAAATCTTTAGGGATTTCTACATATAAGATCATGTCATCCACAAACAGGTAATGCTATTTCTTCATTTCCAATTTGGATGCCTTTTATTTATTTATTTATTTTTCTTGCCGAAAGGTTCTGGCTAGGACTTACGGTGTTACATTGAGTAGAATGGCCAGAGTGGGCATTTATCTCGATCCTGTTGGTAGAGGAAAAGTTTTCAGCATTTCACTATTTCATATGATGTTAGTTGTGATATTTTTTCATATATGGCCTTTGTTATGTTGAGATGGTTTCCTTCTATTCCTAGTTTATTAAGTGTTTTTATCGTGAAACAGTGTTAAATCTTGTTAAATGCATTTTCTGCATCAATTAACATGAACATGTTTTATTTTACATGATTTTTACTTGTTGAACTATTCTTGTGTTCCAGAAATCCTACTTTGTTGTGTATAATCCTTTCAATGTGCTTTTGAATTCAGTTTGCTAGTATTTTATTGAGGATTTTTGTTCATATTTATCAAGGCTGTTGGTCTTTAATTTTCTTCTAGTGTTTTTGTCCGGCTCTAGTATCAGGGTAAGGTTGGCTCAGCTATTATATTTTTCAGCTTTAGAATTTCTGTTTGGTTCTTTTTTATAGTTTCTATCTCTTTGTTGATATTCTCATTTTGTTCATGCATTTCCTGATTTTGTTTAGTTGTATATCTGTGTTTTCTTTTAGCTAATTGAATGTCTTTAAGAAGTAGTTTTGAATTTTTCATTAAGAAATTCAGCAACCTGTTTTTCTTTTGGGTCCAGTCTGGAGTTTTATTTTGTTCCTTTGATTGGGCCATGTTTCCTTGTTTCTTTGTATACTTTGTGATCTGTTGCTGAGATTTGGCCATTTGACAAAGCAACTTCCTGTCCGGGTCTTAATGGACTGGCTTCATTTAGCAGAATACTTTCACCAATCAGCCCACCTGGAAGTTTGGGACCTCCCCATCCTTTTCTAGTGATGTATGTTCTCTGGACTTGTGTGTGTACTTTTTAACTGTCTCAATTTCTCTACACTGCTTGTCCTTATTTCTTCTCAGGAGCTTGTAATTTCTCCCAGACATCTGCCTGCTGAACTGCAGAATCTCTGCAGCTACTGTGCTGTGGCACCTGCCTACATTTTCAGTGTCTTCCAAACTACGCCAACATGCCTGTCAGTGCTCCAAGTCTGGTGAGACAGAAATCTGTCCCTCAGGCAGGCCCCAGGCAAACCAGAACTAGGTTTTCTCTTAGTTGCACCTAACTATACTGAGATGGGGGAGAAGCATGTGTCTACAAAATGCCATGAACTTTTCCTACCCTTTTCAATGGAATCCCTTCTTGGTTTTCTATTGGCTTGGTTTTCCATTGGCCTCTGACCCCCGTTCCTGGGACAAGAGAACAAGAAAAAGCAGGGGAAAGAATCAAGAGACTGGTCTTACTTAGCAGGGTGGAAATTTTTATATGGTTATTAAGGAATAAGGTGAATTAAGCAAATATTGATAGGGGTGGAAGAAAGGTGAAACAGAAAAGGGAGAGTCACAGGACTTGTCTCAGCAGGGTGGAAATCTTTATTTAGATGGTTGTTAGGAAGTGGGATGAAGACCACCTAGAGGAGTGGGATAGGGAGGGTGGGAGGGAGGGAGACGCAAGAGGGAAGAGATACGGGGAAATATGTATATGTATAGCTGATTCACTTTGTTATAAAGCAGAAACTAACACACCATTGTAAAGCACTTATACTCCAATAAAGATGTTAATTTAAAAAAATAAAAAGAAGTGGGATGAATAAAATGGACATTGATGGGGTTAAAACAAAGGTTTTAATACAGCAATACCAAAGACTGGGTGTTAGCCAAAGGGATCTCCTGCTGGTCCCCTAGCATGTAGGGGTCCCAAACAAGTCTGCTCTATTTATCCCAGTTTGGAGAAGTAAAAAGCCAGAAGGCAGAGACTACATTGAGGAACCTCGCCAGCAGTCACTTGGGGCAGTGGTTAGGCAGATTAATCAAGTTGACAGTTGACAAAAGGGCCAGGGTACCTTGGCTCAACCCTTACTAAGGACCCAAAGCCTTTTGCACATGAGTGGGTAAAATGGTCAGGGGGTTGATACAGGAGTCCTACGAACTGTGGTACCAAGACCTATTGGTGAAGCCGTGACATAGGCCACAGTTAGATTTAGAGAGTATAAAAGTGTGGGTTGGGAATTCCCTGGCGGTCCAGTGGTTAGGACTTTGTGTTTTCCCTGCCAAGGGCCTGGGTTCAGTCCCTGGTCAGGGAACTACAATCCCCACAAGCCGCGTGGCACAGCCAAAAAAAAAAGTGTAAGAGTTAATGAGATTCTGAAAGTTGAAATGTTTAAACAAGCTTTATGTAAAGAAGTTGTGTCTTCTTTACCTGAATGTTTTATGGGAATCGATACTGTGTTTGGCTGGGGAACACTTCCCCTACCTAATATTGTAACACAAAACCTGTTGATGTGATCCTAATGGAGGCCACAGTGAGGGTTGATAGAATTAAGATTGAAGTTTGTAGAATTGTTGTTTGAACAGGCTCTATGTGAAGTGGTTGCGTCTCTTTTTTCTGATTGTATTATGGGGATGGACGTTGTATCTGGGGGATGTTTCCCCTACCTAATATTGTAAACAGAAGGCATGTAACTCTACCCTTTGAGCAATATTAATCGGACACGATAAATAGGAACCAGTAAGGAGTGTGGAATAGAAGTTGGATTGCTGGTAGGGACAAATTGTCTGTGTGATAGCCCGTGGAGCCTAGACTGTGGTTTATGACAAAAGCCTGTGAGTGCCTCCCAGCGATCACTACTGGGAATTTATACTAGACAATTTCCATTTGAAGGGCATTTACTATCTTGCCATTTGACATTATTAATTGAAGCTACCCCTATGACTGAAGGACATAAAATTATCTTAAAACCTGAAATACTCAATGTGTAGGGTGATGTCAGAGAATCACTCTAATGGGGATGTCAGTGCCTGGAAGAATTTCATAATAAAATAGAAATGGTTTATACAGGATGTTGCTGCCTGGGGAGTGCAAGGAGATACTCACGAGTAGGGGGCTTCTTTTTCTCTAGGACTGTCTCTGTAACTGTGTGAGGAGTTGCTGGATTCTTTTGTCACTTGGACAGTGCCCTATAAAGAACTCTCAACTGACCAACAAAGAGTTGCTTCATTTGTGGATGGCATTTAGGTGAATGGACAACATCCTATTTGGAAGGCCACCACTCTGAATTCTTCAAATCAGATTGGTGGGCTGACTTGCATGCTGTTATCCTAACAGTGATGGAAGAATTGAACGATAATATAAGCACCTATGTTTGGGTTTTTATTGATTCATGGATGCTGGCCAATAGACTGGCCATATGGTCAGGTAGGAGGGCAATGGAAACCTGGCCCATTAAAGGGATGCCCTTGTAGGGCACAGGCTTGTGGAAATTTGAGGCATGCATTAAAGTAGAACATGTCAGTGCCCATCAGAAGAACTCTTTTCCAGGTTTAGTAGGTGATTGGAATCAGCAAGCAGATACTCCTGTGTGCTCCCTTGAGATGGCCACCTGGGTTCGTGACATGTACGGACATAGGGGTCACTGCAGCAAAGTAAAGATGGGTTGAATTTCCTCATAGTCTTCTTGTACTCTCATGCACAAAATGCCAGTAAGAGAAGTTCTCTCTGTCAGAGATTGCACATGGCTATATGGCAGATTCCCTGGTGGGAAGGCTCTGATCATGGTTGGCATGTGAGACAATGCTGGTAGCCATGGGGGGCTACAAATGGGTCCTGACACTGGGAATAGACACTGACTCTGGACAGGGCTATGCCTGCCTAATGGTAGATGAAAATGCTCAGAATACTGTGAAAGAACTGGAACAGAAGATACTACACCAATTTGGGTTGCTGACTATCATTTCTTTAGACCAAGGAACACATTTTACAGTCTGTAATGTCCAACAATGGGCAGAGAAATATTCTCCTCTGAGTACTAGTTTGATAGAGGATTGGAATGGGCATTTGAAGCATTGGTTGTCTAAAATGGAGGAAAATAAAGGCATGAAGACTGGCTTTACACACCTTCATGAGTGTCTACTCATACTAAATGGGGGGGGGGGCTAGAAGAGTGTCCCCACTGGATAGATTCCTCTATTTTTCTGGTGGATCTAGGGAAGTAGGGGTGACAAAGGATGCTGATATGACTTACCTTCTTGCCAAAGGAGGAGGACGTTGGTATAATAGCTATAGTTTTTTTTTCTCTCTCTTTTTTTTCTTTTTCTTCCTCACATCACCTCAACAAAATGTTCGTTTTTCCTACCTGATGGCAGTGGTCATGTGACCAGGGCTGCAAATACAAGTTGATTGATTCCTAAGCAAGAAACTATAACTATATTTTTAAACCTTATGTCAGAATTCCTAAGGGCCTGATGGGGCAGAATGTGCCTTCATCCCATCTGACAAGACTGAATGCAGCTATATTGCTTGGTGGTAAAGATAGCCCACTAGTTCTGTACCTACATAACCTCACCCTCTCTAAATGGGAGTGGACTGAGGGAAGGCACTTGCTAGGCTAATATTGCTTTCTGCAACCTAGACCAGCACAATGGTTGAATCTAATGAACCTTCCAAAAATGGAAGAGTTTGAGTATAAATGAAGAGAAGGAGGAATAGTAGCTAAGGGTAAGTAGTGAATAAATGTGTTATGTAAAAAGGTAAATTCAGTGTTACATTAGTACCTCAAAAGAGCTCAGAGTAAGAGATGACATTGTTTCTTAGCTCAATTATATCAGATGTCTGAAAGAGTGAAGCCATATGTTTGCTGAAACCACTCCTGCTTTTGGAGCCTGATATGATCGAATGAAAGACTGCAAACCGGAGTGGCCTAACCCTGGGAAACATCCTCATACAACAAAATGATGAACTGGAATGATTATTAATGATTGCATGGGGTTCTAGTAATGTGTCAGTATCTTTTGACTTGGGTATCATTTTGCTGAAAGGGGTCTGTGGCCAGAGCCCATGGGGTAGGCTATGAGATAATAGAAAATATATATAGATCTCTGCCCCAGTTCCTGGAACAGAGCTCCTGAAATCCTTGTAATTTCCTACGTGATAAGAGTACTAGGAGCATCTTTTGTCCTAATATTTGGTTTTTGACCTGGGTTCCTGGCACAGGGCTCCTGAAACCCTTGTAATTTCCTGCGTGATAGGAGTGTCCTTTGTTCTAATGAGGTGACTCTGGTTGGGTGCCTGGATGGCTCCTGGATGAGGGCTGGTTACCAGAAAGACCAAGCCATGATTGGAAGCTTGGAATTTCCAGCCCCACCCACTCCCCATTCTCTTGAGAAGGGAGAGAGCTGAAAACGGGATTAATGATAAATCATGCCTATATGATGAAGCCTCCATAAAAATCCCCAAAGTATGGGATTCAGAGAGCTTCCGGATTGGTGAACACATGGAGGTGCTGCGAGAGTGGCATGCCTGAAGAGGGCATGGAAGCTCTGCACCCTTTCCCCATACCTTGGCCTGTGCATCTCTTCATCTGGCTGTTCATCTATATCCTTCATCGTATCCTTTAATAAACTGGTAAACATAAAGCATTTCCCTGAATTCTGTGAGCCGCTCTAGCAAATTCATTGAACCCAAGGAAGGGATCATGGGAACCCCTGATTTGTAGCCAAGTCAGACAGAAATTTTGGGTAACCTGGGGACCTACTACTTGTAATTGGCATCTGATGTGGGGAGCAGTTTTGTGGTACTGAGCCCTTAACCTGTGGGATCTGACACTGTCTCCAGGTAGATGGTGTCAGAATTGTTGGACACCCAGCTGGTGTTGCAGAGAGTTACTTGTATGGATCCCCCCACCCCGAATTTGGTCACTAGAAGTGTCAGAAGTGAAACGTTCTGTGCAAGTGGTAAAGAAGACCCACAGGAGAGAAACAAAGGAGGGAAGGACTGGGTTTTTCCTACCCAGGAGGAGGAAAACTGGGTTTTTCCAATTTAGTAGTGTTCTCATAAAGGTATTCTGGCCCATATATTGATGTTAACTTGCATTTCTGTGGGGAATGAGGACCTAGAACTTCCTAGTCCTTCATCTGTTGATATCACCTCCCCCATTATCTGCCTTTTGATTAGATAGTTTAATCTATTTACTTTAAAAATAATTACTGAAAAGGGGAGACTTATTTTGTCACATTGCTATTTGTTTTGTGTCTATCTATCTTATAGCTCTTTTGTCTCTCATTTTCCTCCATTACTGCCTACCTTTTCTGTGTTTAGTTGATATTTTGCAGTGACATGTTTTGATTTCCTTTTAATCTCCTTTCATGCATATTCTTTAGATTTTTTTTTTGCAGTTACCATGGGATTATATAGAATATCCTAATGTAACTAATTTCACTTGATAGCAGCTTTGCTTCAGTTGCATACATAAACTCCTCTCTTACAAAGTTCTTCCCCCCTTATATTACTGATGTCAAAAATTACATCTTTAATTTATAATTGTTTTTTATGCATTCATCTTTTAAATTCTGTAGAAAATAAGAAGTGGAGTTACAAACTAAAGTGACAACAATGTTGTTTTTTTTTAAAATATGGGTTTATATATTTACCCTTACTGGTAACTTTATCTTTTCTCAAGTATGACTGAGTTACTGTCCAGCATCCTTTCCTTTCAACATTAAGGACTCTCTTTAGCATTTCTGGTATTGTGGGTCTAGTGGTAATGAATTCCTTCAACTTTTGTTTGTCTGAGAATATCTTAATTTCTCCCTCATTTTTGAAGGACAGTATTGCTGAATATAGAAATCGTGGTTCGCAATTTTTTTTCTCTTAGCACTTTAAATATATCATCTTACTACCTTTTGGCCTCTAAGGTTTCTGATGAGAAATTGATGATCTTATTGCAGATCCTTTATACTATGAATTGCTCTTCTCTTCCTGATTTCAAGATTCTTGCTTTGGCTTTGGCCAATTTGATTATGATGTGTGTTGGTGTAGGTCTCTTTAGTTTATCCTACTTCAGGGTTTATAGATCTGTGTCTTCCCTCAAATTTGGGAAACTTATGGCTATTGTTTTTTCAAGTAATGTCTGTGCCCTTTTCTTTCTCTTTTCCTTTTGAGATTCTCAAAATGTGTATATCGACTGACTTGGTGGTGACCCACAAGTCTCTTAGGCTCTGTTCACTTTTCTTCATATATATATTTTTTTCTGTTTGTAAGAGTTGCTATTTTTAATAGTCCTGTGTTCAGTCCATTTTTTCTCCCTTCACAACCCTGGTGTTGAACTCCTCTAGTGAATTTTTCATTTCAGCTTTGTTTATATATTGTTTGCCTGATTTCCTTTAGTTCTTTGTCCATGTTTTCCATTTACTTGCAGCATATTTAAGATGATTATTTTAAAGTCTTTGTCTAGTAAGTCTGATATCTAGGTTTCCTCAGAGTTGGTTCTGTCAGCTTTAAATGAGCCACATTTTCTTGTTTCTTTATGTGCCCTGTGATTTTTTTTTGCTAAAAATTGAATGTTTTTCTATTATTATGTGGTAACTCTGGAAATTAGACTCCTTGCCTTCCCCAGGGTTTGCTTTTTTAAATTTTTTGAAGGCCATTGTAGTTCATTTGTTTTGGGACTTTTCCAAACTATTTCTGCAAAGACTGTATATTGTCATGTGTGATCACTGAAGACTTTGTTCCTGTAGCTTGTGTTCAGCTAATCTTTTGATAGAGAATTCCATGAATCTCAGGAGCTGAAACAAACAAAAAAACACTGAAAAAAACCCCCAAAAGACCATCTACCTCTCCCTGTCTTTACATATTTGCTCTTTGCTGGGACACTCCTTCATCGCTTAGTTAGGATACTCTTAACCTTGGGATTAGCCCGAGGTAAAAATTTAAGGTCTCAGGAGGTTTCTGAGCGTGTGTCTTGGTCTTGCATGTGGCTTTCTTAAATTCCTCCATATTCGTGGAAGCTTTTGAATGTCCTGTATTCCAAATGGCCTTAAACGGTCTGTTATGTATCTTTACCCACAGTCTGTTGCTCCAGACGTCTGTGGATTTGTTTTCTGCCTCACAGCTTTTTCTGCCACACCAGTGTTTCAGGTATCCTTAAGACACGTTAGAGCAGAAATACACAATAATTTGCAATCAGGTTTGCTCTTTCTCCCTTTAGTTTGAGGGGAAAACTGGGAATTGGGCTTCTGGCTACTCAAGACTAAGATTGTTGCAGCACTGGAAAGGGGGTAGGTCAAGGGTGAGTAAGAACTCAACAAAACGTTCCTATTGTTTTGAAGTTGGCTTTTTAATTTTTTTTCAGTTGTATTGAGATATAATTGACATACAACACTGTATAAGTTTAAACTGTACCACATAATGACTTGTCATACATATATTGTAAATTGCTATAGTAAGTTAACGTCCATCTCATATAGTTATGAAGAATAAATTTTTTTTCCTTGTGATGACAACTTTTAGGATTTAATCTCTTAGCAACTTCCAAAGATACTATACAGCAGTGTTAACTATGGTCATCATGTACATATTTCCCCAGTTATAAACTGAGACTTCCTCATTTATTTTATACCTGGACACTTGACCTTTTCACCACCATCAACCCACCAGTTCCCTCTTCTTCAACCCACCACCTCTGGTGACCACAAATCTGATTCTTTTTATATGAGTTCATTTGTTTGTTTTTTTAGATTCTACATATAAGTGGGATCATACGATATTTGTCTTTTTCTGTCTAACCTATTTCACTTAGCATAATGCCCTCAAGTGCATCCATGCTGTCACAAATGATAGGATTTCCTTCTTTTTTATGGCTGAATAACAGTCCATTATATATATGTACCACATTTTCTTCAGTGGACACATCTTGGCTATTGTAAATAATGTTTCAGTGAATGTGGGGATGCAGGTATTTCTTCAAATAGTGACTTCATTTCCTTTGGATGTATACCCAGAAGTGGAATCGCTGGACTGTATGGTAGCTTTATTTTTACTTTTTTGAGGAACCTCCATACTGTTTTCTGTAGTGGCTGCTCCAGTTTGCATTCCCACCAGTAGTGCACAAGGGTTCCCTTTTTTCCACATGCTTGATGTGTCTTTTTGATGGCAACCGTTCTAACAGGAGTGAGGTGATATCTTAACAGTGGTTTTGATTTGCATTTCCTTGACAGTTAGTGATTTTTTAAAAATAAATTTATTTATTTATTTACTTTTGGCTGCGTTGGGTCTTCATTGCAGTGCACGGGCTTCTCATTGCAGTGGCTTCTCGTTGCAGAGCACGGGCTCTAGGTGCACAGGCTTCAGTAGTTGTGGCATGCAGGCTCAGTAGTTGTGGCTTGCCGGCTCTAGAGTGCAGGCTCAGTAGTTGTGGCGTGCAGGGCTTAGTTGCTCCACGGCATGTGGGATCTTCCCGGACCAGGGCTCGAACCTGTGTCCCCTGCATTGGCAGCCGGATTCTTAACCACTGTGCCACCAGGGAAGTCTGACGATTAGTGATGTTGAGCATCTTTTCATGTACCTGTTGGCCGTTCAGTATTTTCTTTGGAAAAATATCTAATTTCCTCCACGTAGCACCCCAGGACTGGGGCACCTAATCTGTGGCTTGAATTGCTCACTTCCCAGGGCAGGTGTCTGTCCTTATAATCTTCTATTTCCTCTGAGTCCCCTTCCAGGAACACCAGGTCCTGACCCCATCTTTTCTTCCCTTCATACCTGATCACGTGTATATCTTTCCTACATCCTTGTTTGTACAACAGTCCTTCTGCCAGTTTCCACTTAGTTTTCAGTGAAAATTGTTTATGTGTAGATATATTTTTGATTTGTTTGTGGCGGGCAGTGAGCTTCATGTCCTCTCACGTTGCCATCTTGATCCCTTTGATTACTATAGCCTTATAATATAGTTTGAAATGAGGAAGTGTAATGCCTCCTGCTTTGTTCTTTTTAGGATTGCTTTGACTATATGAGGTCTTTTGTGGTTCCATACAAATTTTAGGATTGTTTTTTCTACTTCTATAAAAAATGCCATTAAATCTTGATAGGGATTGCATTGGATCTGTAGATGGCGTTGGGTAGTATAGACATTGTAATATTAATTCTTCCAATCCATAATCGTGGGATATTTTTGTCTTCAGTTTCTTTCATCAATGATTTGTAGTTTCCAGTGTAGGGATTTTTTTTTTTTTTTACTTTGGTTACATTTATTCCTATATATTTTATTGTTTAATGCTACTGTAGTGGGGTAATATTCTTCAATTCCCTTTTTTAAAAAATATTTATTTTTTGGCTATACTAGGTCTTAGTTGTGGCATGCGGGGTCTTTAGTTGCAGCATGCAGAATCTTTAGTTTCGGCATACAGGATCCTTAGTTGCGGCATGAGAGCTCTTAGTTGCAGCATATGGAATCTAGTTCCTGACTAGGGACCCAACCTGGGCCTCCTGCATTGGGAGTGTGGAGTGTTAGCCTCTGGACCACCAGGGAAGTCCCATTCTCCAATTCTTAAGAGAATTCAGTTTTAAAGTATAGTAATGCTACTGATTTTTTTTTTTTTTTTTGCGGTATGCGGGCCTCTCACTGTTGCGGCCTCTCCCGTTGCGGAGCACAGGCTCTGGACGCACAGGCTCAGCGGCCATGGCTCACAAGCCCAGCTGCTCCGCGGCATGTGAGATCTTCCCAGACTGGGGCACAAACCCGTGTCCCCTGCATCGGCAGGCGGACTCTCAACCACTGCGCCACCAGGGAAGCCCATGATTTTTGTATGTTGATTTTATATCCTGCAACTTTACTGAATTCATTAATTAGATCTAACGGGTTTTTTGTGAAGTGTTTAGGGTTTTCTGTATGTAAAATCATGTCATCTGTAAATAGAGACAGTTTTTCTTCTTCCTTTCCAATTCTGATGCCTTTTATTTCATTTTCTTAATTTATTGCTCTGGTAGGACTTCTAGTACTGTGTTGAATAGGAGTGGTGAGAGTAGGTATCCTTGTCTTGTTCCTGATCTTAGAGGACAAGCTTTCAGTCTTTCACCACTGAATATGATGTTAGCTGTGCGCTTGTCATCTGTGACTTCTGTTATGTTGAGGTATGTTCCTTCTATACCTAAGTTGTTGAGAGTTTTATCTTGAAAGGATATGGTGTTTTGTCAAGTGCTTTACTGTATCTATTGAGATGTTCCTATGATTTTTATCTTTCATTCTATTGATGTTGTGTATCACGTTGATTTGCATATGTTTTATCAGTACCACCCGTGCATCCCAGGGATGACTCCCACTTAATCATGGTGTATGATTTTTTTTTAACATCTTTATTGGAGTATAATTGCTTTACACTGGTGTGTTAGTATCTGCTGTACAACAAAGTGAATCAGCTATATGTATACATTTATCCCCATATCCCCTCCCTCTTGCATCTCCCTCCCACCCTCCCTATGCCATCCCACTAGGTGGTCACAAAGCACTGAGCTGATCTCCCTGTGCTGTGCTGCTGCTTCCCACTAGCTATCTGTTTTACATTTGGTAGTGTATATATGTCAATGCTACTCTCTCACTTTGTCCCAGCTTACCCTTTCCCCTCCCCATATCCTCAAGTCCATGCTCTATGTCTGCATCTTTATTCCTGTCCTGCCCCTAAGTTCATGAGAAACATTTTTTTTTTTTAGATTCCATATATATGTGTTAGCATACGGTATTTGTTTTTCTCTTTCTGACTTATTTCACTCTCTGTGAGAGACTCTGGGTCCATCCACCTCACTACAAATAATTCAATTTTGTTTCTTTTTTTATGGCTGAGTAATATTGAATTGTATGTATGTGCCACATCTTGTTTATCCATTCATCTGTTGGTGGACACTTAGGTTGCTTCCATGTCCTGCCTATTGTAAATAGTGCTGCAATGAACATTGTGGTACATGTCTCTTTTTGAATTATGGTTTTCTCAGGGTATATGCTCTGTAGGGGGATTGCTGTGTCATATGGTAGTTCTGTTTTTAGTGTTTTAAGGAACCTCCATACTTTTCTCCATAGTGGCTGTATCAATTCACATTCTCAACAACAGTGCAAGAGAGTTCCCTTTTCTCCACACCATCTCCAGCAATTATTGTTTGTAGATTTTTTGATGATGGCCTTTCTGACCGGTGTGAGGTGATACCTCATTGTAGTTTTGATTTGCATTTCTCTAACGATTAGTGATGTTGAACACTCTTTCATGTGTTTGTTGGCAATCTGTATATCTTCTTTGGAGAAATATCTATTTAGGTCTTCTGCCCATTTTTGGATTGGGTTGTTTGTTTTTTTGATATTGAGCTGCATGAGTTGCTTGTATATTTTGGAGATTAATCCTTTGTCAGTTGCTTCGTTTACAGATATTTTCTCCCATTCTGAGGGTTGTCTTTTCCTCTTGTTTATGGTTTCCTTTGCTGTGCAAAAGCTTTTAAGTTTCATTAAGTCCCATTTGTTTATTTTTATTTCCATTTCTCTAGGCGGTGGGTCAAAAAGGATCTTGCTGTGATTTCTGTCATAGAGTGTTCTGCCTATGTTTTCCTTTAAGAGTTTTATAGTGTCTGGCCTTCCATTTAGGTCTTTTATCCATTTTCAATATATTTTTGTATATGGTGTTAGGGAGTGTTCTAATTTCATTCTTTTACATGTAACTGTCCAGTTTTCCCAGCACCACTTACTGAAGAGGCTGTCTTCTCTCCATTGTATATTCTTGCCTCCTTTATCAAAGATAAGGTGACCATATGTGTGTGGGTTTATCTCTGGGCTTTCTATCCTGTTCCATTGATCTATATTTCTATTTTTGCACCAGTACCATACTGTCTTGATTACTGTAGCTTTGTAGTATAGTCTGAAGTCAGGGAGCCTGATTCCTCTAGCTCCGTTTTACTTTCTCAAGATTGCTTTGGCTATTCGGGGTATTTTGTGTTTCCATACAAATTGTGAAATTTTTTGTTCTGGTTCTGTGAAAAATGCCATTGGTAGTTTGATAGGGATTGCATTGAATCTGTAGATTGCTTTGGGTAGTATCGTCATTTTCACAATGTTGATTCTTCCAATCCAAGAACATGGTATATCTCCCCATCTGTTTGTATCGTCTCTAATTTCTTTCATCAATGTCTTATAGTTTTCTGCATACAGGTCTTTTGTTTATTCCTACGTGTTTTTTGTTGTTGTTGCAATGGTAAATGGGAGTGTTTCCTTAATTGCTCTTTCAGATTTTTCATCATGAGTGTATAGGAATGCAAGAGATTTCTGTGCCTTAATTTTGTACTTTGCTACTTTACCAAATTCATTGATTAGCTCTAGTAGTTTTCTGGTATTGTCTTTAGGATTTTCTATGTATAGTATCGTGTCATCTGCACACAGTGACAGTTTTGCTGCTTCTTTTCTGATTTGGATTCCTTTTATTTCTTTTTCTTCTCTGATTGCTGTGGCTAAAACTTCCAATACTATGTTGAATAATAATGGTGAGAGTGGGCACCCTTGTGTTGTTCCTGATCTTAGATGAAATGGCTTCTGTTTTTCACCATTGAGAATGATGTTGGCTGTGGGTTTTCATATATGGCCTGTATTACGTTGAGGCAGGTTCCCTCTAGTCGACTTTCTGGAGAGTTTTTATCATAAATGGCTGTTGAGTTTTGTTGAAAGCTTTTTCTGCATCTATTGAGATCATCGTATGGTTTTTATCCTTCAGTTTGTTAATATGGCATATCACATTGATTTATTTGCATATATTGAAGAATCCTTGCATTCCTGTGATAAACCCCATTTGATCATTTAATGTACTGTTGAATTTGGTGTGATAGTATATTATTTAGAATTTTTGCATCTGTTTTCATCAAGGATATTTGTCTGTAGTTTTCCTTCCTTGTAATGTCCTTATTCTGGCTGTGGTATCATGGTAATACTGACCTTGTAAATGAGTTTAGGGGTGTTCCCTTCTCTTTGATATTTTGGAAGAGTTTGGGAAGAATTGGCATTAATTCTTTAAATGTTTGGTAAAATTCACCTTGAATCCATCTGGTCCTGGGCTTTTCTTTGCTGGGAAGTTTTGGGTACTGATTCAGTCTCCTTACTAGTAACTGGTTCGTTCACTTTTTCTCTTTTTTCTTGATTCAGTCTTGGTTTATTTTTTGTTTCTAAGAATTATCCATTTCTTCTACATTGTCCAGTGTGTTGGCAGATAAATGTTCCTACTACCCTCTGATCCTTTGTATTTTTTTTTAACTTTTTATTTTGTACTGGAGTATAGCTGATTAACAATGTGATCATTTCAGGTGCACAGATCCTTTGTATTTCTGTGGTATCAGTTGTAATGTCTCCTCTTTGATTTATAATTTTGTTGGTTTTTTTTTTTCTTGGATAGTTTAGCTAAAGGTTTGTCAATTTTGTTTGTCTTTTCAAAGAACAAACTCTTAGTTTTGTTAATCTTTTCTCATTTTTTTCTTCTCTCCTTTAGTTATTTCTGCTCTAATCTTTATTGTTTCCTTCCTTCTGCTAACTTTAAGCTTAGTTTGTTCTTTTTTCTAGTTCCTTGAGGTGTAAAGTTGGGTTATTTATTAGAGATAGTTGTCTTTTCGTTCTGTATGTGTTTATGGCTATAAAGTTCCCTCTTAGAACTGCTTTTGCTAACATCCCCTGTTTTCGTATATTGTGTTTCCAATTTTGTTTGTTTTAAGATACTTTTTAGTTTCCTTTTAATTCTTATTTGCTACATTGGTTGTTCAGGAGAATTATTTTTATGCATTCTTGAGTTTTCAGTTTTCCTCCTGTTACTGATTTCTAGCTTCATACCACTGTGTTCAGGAAAAATACTTAGTACGATTTTGGTCTTGTTGAATTTGCTAAGACTTTTTTGTGGCCTAACATTTAACATCCCAGTAAATGTTCTATGTGTGCTTAGAAGAATGTATATTTTTCTATTGTTGAATAGAATGTTCTGTATATGTCTTTTATGTGCGTTTGGTCTATAGTGGCATTCAAGTCTGATGTTTCCTTATTGATTCTTTGTCTGAATGATCTACCATTGTTGAGAGTGGGATATTAAAGTCCCCCACTCTTATCTTATTGCCATTTATTTCTCCTTTTTGTTCTCTTAGTATTTGGTTTATATATTTAGGTGCTCAAATATTTAGTGCTTAAATATTTACAATTGTTATATCTTTTGATGGATTGTTGTTTTCCATTATGTAATTATCTTATTTTCTTGTTTCCATTTTAGTAAAGTTAATTTCGACAGACATAAGTATAGCTACCCCTGCTTTCTTTTTTTTTTTTTGGTTACTATTTGCTTGAAATATCTTTTTCCAAACTTTTACACTCAGCCTATATGTATATTTAAAGGTCAAGTGAGTATCTTGTCAGTAGCATATCATTGGATCTTACTTTTTTATCCATTAAGCCATTCCGTGGCTTTTGGTTAGATAATTTAATGAATTTACATTTAAAGTAATTATTGATGGGTAAGGACTAACTGTTTTCATTTTGTTCATCGTTTTCTGTTTTATAAATCCTTTGTTTCTTCTATTCCTGTTGTGTTCTTTTATGATTTGATGAATTATTATATCATTATGCCTTGACTTCTTTATCATATTCTTTTGTGTAACTACAATAAGTTTTTCTTTTGTGTTTGTCATGAGGTTTACATAAAATAATCTTGAAATGATAGCACCCTATTTTAAACTGGTAACACCTTAACTTCTGTAACATTTCTAAACTTTACTCTTTTACTTCTCCTCCCCCTCACATTTTAGATTATTGATGCTACAGTTTACATATTTCTTATAGTATGTATCTAATAACAGATTATTGTAGTTATAGTTGTTTTAGAATGTTATTTTTTCCTTTGTTTTTAAATTGGGGTATAGTTGTTTTACAATGTTGTGTTAGTTTCTACTGTACAGTAAAACGAAGTAGAGTTCCCTGTGCTATACAGCAGGTTCTTATTAGTTATCTACTTTATACATATTAGTGTATATATGTCGATCCCAATCTCCCAGTTCATCCCATGCCTCCACTCCCCTCCCCCTGCTTTCTCCCCTTGGTGTCCTTACATTTGTTCTCTACATCTGTGTCTCTATTTCTGCCTTGCAAACGGGTTCATCGGTACCATTTTTCTAGAATCTACATATATGCATTAACTTTTAAATCTAGAGTTGTTAGTGAATTATACACCCCTATTACCTGACTGACTTTATAGTTACCATTACCAATGAGTTTTACACTCTCTTCATATGATTTTATGATATAATTAGTGCCCTTTTACTTCTACTTGAAGAATTCCTTTTAGCATTTATTTTAAAGCAGGTCTTGTGGTATGAACACCCTCTGCTTTTGTTTGCTTGTGAAAGTCTTTATGTCTTCTTCAGTTTTGAAGGACAGCTTGCTGGGAATAACATTCTTAGTTGATAGTTTTTTCTTTCTACATTTTCAATATATCATCCCATTCTCTCCTGGTCTGAAAAGTTTCTGTTGAAAAATCTGCTACTAGTCTTATAGGGATTCCCCTGTATGTAATTTCTCTTTTTCTTACTGCTTTCCAAATTCTTTCTTTGTCTTAGACTTTTGACAATTTAATTGTAATGTGTCTTGGTGTAGCCCTATTTGAGTTCAACCTATTTGGGGTCCTTTGGGCCTTCTGCCTACTACAGATTTGTTGGAAGTTTGATGTAGTTAAAATTATCCACCTTCCTTCAAGTTTCTGTGTTTTCTATAAGAAAGGTTTCCCTCTGTGGTCATTAATATACTTTAAAAGTTTTGCTTTTTTGCAATTAATACTTAATACATCGAGGACTTCGCTATCTAATATAGTAGCCACCACATGTGACTATTTAAATTTGAATTACTTAAAATTACATAAAATTAAAAATTCAATTTCTCAGTCACACTAGCCATATATCCAGTGGTTAATACCCATATGTGGCTCATGGCTACCGTATTGGACAGCACTGATATAAAACATTTCTATCATTGTGGCAAGTTCTATTGGCAGTGCTGATGTAGGACAGTAGTCTTCAACCAGGGGAGATTTTACCTCCTACTCTCCCCACCAGAGGACATTTGTCTAGAAACCTTTTCGTTTTTCACAGCTAGTGGGGTAGTTGTTCTATTGGTATCTAGTAGATGGAGGCCTGGGATGCTGTTAAACATCACATAATACATAGGACAACCCCCCACGAGAAACAAAATGCCAATAGTTCTGACTGTGGGAAACCCTGCTCTAGAATGTATTTTGTTGTGAGGTGTGAGATGGGGGAGCTTGTTCTTTTTCCCTCTGACTAGCCAGTCAACTACACCTCATTTCCTGTGTGTACTTGATCCATTTCCCTCTGGTTGATAGTGAATCTTGAGATTTTTTTCCCTTAAATGGTAGAGAAGGTCCTATTCCTTTGCTAATTAAGATATGATTTCTTAAAACTGACTTCTGTTGTTTTACAGATTCTTAGACTCTGCAAGTAAAGACAAGCTCATGTTCACAATATACCATGGCTTCATCATCAAGGTAGGAGTAATGTTTGTTGAAAGGCTTTATGCAAGTACAGTTGACTCTTGAACACATGGGGATTAGGGGTGCTGACTCTTCGCATTTGAAAATCTGTGTATAACTTTATAATCGGGCCCTCTGCACTGGTGGTTCCAACCCACTGAGGATCATGTAGTACTCCAGGACATATTTACCGAAAAAAATCTATGTATAAGTGGACTCACATAGTTCAAACCCATGTTATTCAAGGCTAACTATATTTACTTCTCTGCTTTTGAAAGACCAAGTCTATAACATTTTCAGTTCTCAGTCCTGCTGCCCACCCTAAGCACTTGGTGTCTATGAAGCACCAAGGAGGGAGAGGAGAGAGGAAGATTGGAGAAAAGACAAGGCAGACAAAGGAGTGTGTATGGTACAGTACGGTGCAGCTGTGTAGCTCTAGTTTTGCACTTGATCTAAAAACATGATTTACTTTCCTCATCTTTCAAGATACAAGATGGTTATCTGTGGGGCTGCCTCAGTTCCTGCAGGCTTTCTCGCTCCAAGGGTTTGAACAGGTATGCACAGAGGTGTTTGAGGGCCTGTTTGAGTGGTGAGACTAGCAGAGATTGTGGCTGGGCAGGCCTGGATCTGCTGCTGTAGACCAGGGGAGGCATGAAGATGGCTGTTACCCTTTGAGAACGTGTCTTAGTTCGAGGTCCATGGAAAGGAAGAGCTTCAGGTTTCCTCTCCCTTTCTGGCTGGCCGTGGAGAGCTTGAGGCATACCTCATCTCCCCAGAGGTCAGACTTCTTGTGCTCTAGCCTCCAGCAGGGGTGGCTGGTGGAGTCAGTGTCCTGGAAGTGAGGTTGGAGTGAATCTCTAATGCAGCTTAAACTCCAAAGCCTAAGAGCAGGCAGAGAAATAGCCTTTGTGTTAAAGCCTGCATCCTCCCTCTGGTACACGGCTTTTCTCATGCAGAGGCCAAGGCATAGGGCAGCAGCAGTGCCCACCTTCCCAAGTCCAGTCTATTCTTATAGCCAGAGTAATGTATTTGACCCCTCACTGTCCTGCTCCATCCCCTCAGGGGCTTCCTGTGATAACTGAATACAACTGGAAGTCCTGATCAGGACCTCTGGAACCCTGTGGGGCCTTGGCCCTGGACCCAGCCACCTCTGCTCTACTCTCCTCCCCTCACTACATCTGCAGTGTCACTAACCTCCTTGCTGTTCATAGATATCAAGTCCCTTCAACCACAGGGCCTTGCACCTGTACCTACAAGTCTTTCTCTCCCTCTGGGACACCCAGTCTCCAGCTGTCTGCAAGGCTCACTCCACCTCTCCAGGCCATCTGCCCTGTGAGCCTTCCCTCATCATAGGTCTGAAGTAGCACCCCCGGCCCTATGCCTTTGCTGCACTCTCTGTCCCTTATTCAGGATGGCCCTCATCACTACCTGATGCCGTCCTGCGTAGCTGCATGTTTGTTGATGTGTCATCTGTCTCCTCCATTTGGAAACAAGTGCTATGCAGGTCAGGGAGTGGAGTGTGCTCACTGCCAGCCCCTGGGCAGCACCTGCTCGTGGTTGGTGCCCGCTAAATACAAATACCTCTTGTATTTGTTTCCTACATGTACAGGGAGAGTTAGAATAGCAGGGGTTTCCATGTTTCCAAATCTATTTAGCAGTTAGTATGCAGTAGGATATCAGATATTGAGGGAGCTTTCTGAAAATCTGTCTGAATCTGTTTAGGTCCTGAATTTGGGTAGTGAGAGTTCAAGTATGGAGAGTTTGAGAATTGGGGAAGTGAGGAAACTTATATATGCCAAGTGAATAAGAAAAAGGGAAGAGACAGATAAGGCAGAAGCATGAAAGCAGAGCTGCTAGGGCCACTGAGTCAGGAGACATCGGTGGATGTCACTTCTGCAGCCGAGCCTTCCCATTGACAGTTACTGTTAACCAGGTGATAACAGTGGCACCTGGATTCATCACTAGAGGGGATCCTCTATTCAGACACTTTATTTAAGAAGGAAAGGAAGTATAGAATACCTCTTTAGAATGTCTCCCTTCATTAAAATACTTCTGCACTTAGTTGAATAATTTGTGTTTGTCTGGAAAATTCACTTATCTGGCACTATGCCTTATGGTGTTAGGTCCATGATGCTGTTGCAGTGGGAGTGCCCTCCTCTTGGGCAATGCTTTAGTGGAGTTTTCTGCTGAAGCACTGGCTTTCCTGCATGGCCTCTCTTCATTCTGTTTCCTGTCATCGCAGCAGCCTCACTACCGGGAGAAGAACCGGCTCAAAGCTGAAGTCCATGAAGTTGCTTGAGGTTCTGAATGCTCTGGAGGAGGAGGAGTCTGGCCAGAGTAGGGAGGAGATCTTCATTGCACCGCCCAACAATGCTTCAGGGGACTTCACTGATGAGGACTCGGGTGATGAAGATGGCCGGCGAGGAACCCACCTGCCTGGCAATGTGCTGCATGCCTTTGTTGTGCCTGAGGACTCTGGCACCGGGGAGGAGGATGATGACCTGCAGCTGCAGCCAGCCATGAAGAAGCAAAAGGCAGCAGTGGAACCTCAACATGTTTGGACCAAAAGAGATATCTGCCCAGACTTCACCAGTTGGACAGCATCGGATCCTCATATGGAGGATCTCAAAAGCCAGGAACTGAGTCCTGTAGGCCTCTTTGAATTGTTTTTTGATGAAGGAACAATTAATTTTATTGTTAATGAAACCAATCGTTACGCTTGGCAGAAGAATGTCAACCTGGGTCTCACAGCTCAGGAATTGAAGTGCGTTTTGGGCATTTTGATTTTAAGTGGGTATATCTCCTATCCAAGGAGAAGGATGTTTTGGGAAACATCCCCTGATTCACATCATCATCTCGTGGCTGATGCAATTAGAAGGGACAGATTTGAACTGATTTTCTCATACCTGCATTTTGCAGATAACAATGAGCTTGATGAAAGTGATAGGTTTGCCAAGGTGAGGCCTCTCATTGTCCGCATGAACTACAATTTCCAGAAGCATGCACCCTTGGAAGAGTTCTACAGCTTTGGCGAGTCTATGTGTGAGTACTTTGGACACCGGGGGTCCAAGCGTCTGCCTGCGGGGAAACCTGTGCGGCTGGGCTACAAGATCTGGTGTGGGACGACCAGCAGGGGCTATTTGGTATGGTTCGAGCCCTCACAGGGCACACTGTTCACTAAGCCAGACAGGGGCCTGGACCTAGGAGGCAGTATGGTGGTGAAATTTGTGGATGCACTTCAGACACGTGGGTGTCTGCCATACCACATATTTTTTGACAAGGTTTTTACAAGTGTCAAATTGATGTCCATTTTAAGGAAGAAGGGAGTGAAGGCCACGGGAACTGTCCGTGAGTACAGAACTGAACGATGTCCCCTTAAAGATCCCAAAGAACTGAAGAGAATGAAGAGGGGTTCGTTCGATTACAAAGTTGATGAGAGTGAGGAGATCATCGTGTGCCGCTGGCACGATAGCAGTGTGGTCAACATCTGCTCCAACGCTGTGGGCATAGAGCCAGCGGGGCTGACCAGCCATCACTCGGGAGCAGCCAAGACGCAGGCCCAGGTTCATCAGCCATCCCTGCTGAGGCTGTACCAGGAGAAGGTCGGGGGCGTCGGCCGCATGGACCAGAACATCGCCAAGTACAAGGTGAAGATCCGGGGTATGAAGTGGTACTCGAGTTTCATTGGCTATGTTATTGACGCTGCTCTTAACAATGCATGGCAGCTGCACAGGATATGCTGCCAGGATGCCCAGGTGGACCTTCTGGCCTTCCGGAGATATGTGGCCTGCGTGTACCTAGAGAGCAACGCGGATACATCATCCCAAGGGAGGCGAAGCAGGCGGCTGGAAACCGAGAGCCGCTTTGACATGATTGGGCACTGGATCATCCACCAGGACAAGAGGACCCGGTGTGCCCTGTGCCACTCACAGACCAACACCCGCTGTGAGAAGTGCCAGAAGGGCGTCCATGCCAAGTGCTTCAGGGCGTACCACATCCGGTAATGCATCCTGGGCAGAGGGAGCCCCCTGGATGTTTGGTTTGTTATGAGATGTTTACAGCTAATTACATATAGCATTTGGGGCCTTTGTGTGTTATGTTGACAAAAAGAGACCTGAATCCCTGATTTGGTTTTGTATTTTTCCTCGTCTTCCTTACAGTTATCTTTTTATCATCTTCTATTATGCCTACATGTAATATAAATTAATATTTATGTTAGTAATCATAAATGTTTATAAATATATATTTTATACTGTTATTTATTTCAACTTATGGGCCCTTTTTTATTCAGATAAAAATCTTGCTTTGGGGTATAGCTGTCCTGATAAGGAGACTTGAACGTAACCAAAAACTTAAGAGAAACTTTCGTGAACAGTAAAAAGATTTTATAGTGTATGCTCTCAGTTATAATCTAAGATATAGGCAATATTGTATCAATATGATGAAGGATATCTTGATCATATTTATTTCACTTCAATCTAATGCTAGCAAACTGTCCAGGGACAGATAATCTGCCATGTATTTATCCAGCTGACTAGATTTGTAGAGTTTGTATTTTCTTGATAAAAAATATTTTTCTAATACACATATCCATGTGGAATCCATTTTTATAAATAGTGTGAAGTAGGGAGTTTCTTCCCCCAAATGGATGGTTAGCATCATATTAATATTAAAAGTTATATATATATTTCCCCAGTGATTTAAATTCTACCTTTAAAAATTCCTGAACTTTGGGGGAAAATACTGAAACAAAGAAAAAAGTTTATGTTAGAAAGCCTAGTGGAATATAATCCAGGAGAATAAAAGAAATACATATAAAAATTTGGACTTAATCAAAAATCTAAGAGAGCATGTTGAGTATCTTTATTTGGTAAAGAACTTTCTACAACAGCACAAATAAAAAAGAAACACATCAATATATTTGACCATGTAAAACTGTAAAATTGACATTCATTAGTAAAGGTAAAATGCAAAGAAACTGAGAAAATATGTTACAAATAATTCCATTTGTAATAATATCCTCAGTGCAAAAAGATCTTGTAAACACATAGGTGACAAGGGTAAAATGTGCAATGTTATATAAAATAACAAATGATGGAAGATGAAAAACAAATGAACAGTGAAGATACATAAGAGGCAATAAACTGCAAAGGTAAGTAATTACTAGATATCCTTTTTTAAACAAATGAATTTATTTGTACATAATTACTGTTGGTATGGGTGTAGAAAGGTGACAGACTCATGTAGTACCTGAGGGAGTGTAAATCTGTACACTCTTTCTGAAGGCAATTTATCAGGTCCATCCAAAATCTTAAAAATTGTTCATACCCATAGAAAAGGAAATGTTTGGTCCATTGTGATGTGAATACATAAATAAAGGGGGCAGATCCTCCCTTCAGTGGAATCCCAATTATAAATGTAGAAGGAAGGATGGAAATAAAATACTGCTATTTGGCAAACACCACAGCAGTAATTTTGCAGGCAAGAACTGTCAGTAGTTGCTAAACTTAGGAGGGCAAAGCATTTCCTCACAAGATATCCAGGGGGAATAAACAGAAACTGCTTAGTGGAGAAATCAGGCACACCACCACAACCAGGCAGCCAAAGTTAATACCACCAGTATTGAGATAGAGACATCACGTGTCCTACCCCACTCTCCCCAGGTATGGTAGGTACACTGTGATATTCCTGCCCAGAATGTACAGCCTGCATTCTACATCATGAGAAAACATGAGACAAACGCAAACTGAGGGACATTCCACAAAACAGTTGAATACCTTTTGAAAGTGTTGAGGCTGTAAAAGACAAAGAAAATGAGGATCTGTCCACAATTAGATGAGACCAAGGAAGTATAACAAATGTGATGTGTGATACTCGCCAGGTTCCACAAAAAAGCTTTCAAAAAGAACATTAGTGGGACAATTGGTGAAACTTGAATAAGATCCGTAGTTCTGCTGTTTTATAAATATTAATTTCCTGGCTTTGACAACTGTACTGTGGTTATGCAGGATGTCAGCATCTGGGGAAGACTGGTAGAAGGGAACTATCTGTACCCTGGAACTGTTTTGTAGGTATGAAATACTTTCAGAGTGAACATTAAAAAATGTTTATACCTTTGGTGCATTATTTCCACCTTTAGAAATCTAGCCTGGATACTTTAAAACATTTGTCTTAAGGAGAAGTTTGTTCATCAAATTCTACTCCTCAGTTTTCATCTCTTGCATCATGATGATCCTGAAATATTAACCAGGTGTTTTTTACCTTTACTGATGGTCCAAATCAATTAATTGAATGGTTGTGAAAACAGTTTGTGAAGCTTCCAGAAGCTACAGAATGGCCAATTGTGATTCCTCTCTTAAGAGCTAAAGGAAATATTTACACTTAGACAGATGTTTGGTCGCAGGTTGTAATTGACGTATGATTGATGTAGGAGCATGTGTAATTGATGTAGGAGCATGTGCAGTCTATCCCAGGCCACTGAATGATGCCAAAACTAACACAGTAGAAGACTGTGTAGACAATATCAAGTATCACAACTGGCAGTCAAGGCCAGATGACATTCCTTGTTGGCATATTCCCAAAGGAAGACTTTAAGGTACAAAACGAAACTGTGGTCTGTCACCAATCCCACAACTGGGGAAGCACTTGAACAGATTGTCTACCTTGTCTGCTCTAGTACTGCAGAACCATTCATGAATCTTTTAACTAGAAAGGATATGAAAGTTGTCCTGGTTATTCTGGATGACATTTCAAAATTCTTCTAGTTGTTGAGAAACTAGACAAAATTGAAAACGAAACAAAACTTCGTACACCAAACTGTGGGAGCATGCACAACATTGAAACTTTTCAAATGAACCATGAAAATGACTTTGTCTACAAGACTTCATTGATTGCCAGGCTATTATGTCTTTTTTAAAAAAGGTGGTAAAACACATAACATAAAATTTATTATCTGTTGTATTTTGTCAGATGCTTTTTCCGACTCTATTGTGATGATCATGTTATTTTTTTCATTTTATTAACGTGATATATTACATTTATTGATTTGTATATGTTGAACCATCCTTGCATCCCAGAGGTAAATTCATGTTGGTCATGGTACATAATCCTTTTAATGTGTTCTGGAATTCAGTTTGCAAATATTTTGTTGAAATTTTTTGCATCTACATTCCTCAGGGATATTGGTCTGTAGTTTTCTTTTTTTGTAGAGTCTTTATCTGGTTTTGGTAACAGGGTAATGTTGGTCTTGTAGAATGAGTTCGGAAGTGTTCCCTCATCTTCAATTTCTTGGAAGGGCTTGAGAAGGATTGGCATTTATTCTTTTTAAAATGTATGGTAGAATTCACCAGTGAAGTTGTTTAGTCCTGGGGTTTTCTGTGTTGGGAGGTTTTGAGTATTTACTCAATCTCTTTACTTGTTATTGTTCTGTTCAGATTTTCTATTTTTTTTTCTGAATCAGCATTAGTAGGTTGTGTGTTTCTAAACATTTATCCATTTCTTCTAGGTTATCTAATTTGTTGGTGTGTAACTATTCATAGTAGTCTTTTATGATTCTACCTATTTATGTAATATCAATTGTAATGTCTCCTCTTTCACTTCTAATTTTATTATTTGAGTCTTCTTTCTCATTATTTAAGTTAGTTTAGCTGAAGATTTGTCAAGTTATTTTATCTTTAAAAGCCAGCTCTTAGTTTTTTCATCTTTTCTGTTGTTTTTCTGGTTGCTGTATTATTTATTTTGCTCTGATATTTATTATTTCCTTCATTCTCCTGATCCTGTGCTTAATTTTTCTTCTTTTTATGCTCTTGTGGCTTAAAGTTAGGTTATTTAATTTTTTTTTCTAGTTTCATAGTATATGCAGTTATTGCTTTAAATTTTCCTCTCAGAACTGCTTTTGCAGCATCCCATAGGACTTGGTATATTGTATTTCCTTTTGCAGTTGTTTTGAGATATTTTTAAATTTCCCTTTTGATTTCTTTTGTTTTTTAAAAGTGTGTTGTTTAGTTTCCACATATTTGTAAATTCTCTAGCTTTCCTTTTGTTGATTTCTAGTTTCATACCAATGTGGTCAGAAAAGAGAATGCTTTCAATCTTCTAAAATTTGCTAAGACTTGTTTTGTGTCTTATATGCTTTATCTTGGAGAATGTTCCATGTGCATTTGTGAAAAATGTGTATTCTGCAGCTGTTGGATGGAATGGTTTATGTATGTCTGTTAAGTTTATTGTTCTAAAGTTTGGTTCGGTTTAAACATTTTCTTTTGGTTTTTCTTTGTCGATGTTCTATCCGTTGCTGAGAGTGAGGTATTGAATTGCCCTTTTATTATTGTATTATTGTCTGTTTCTCATTTCAGATCAGTTAGTATTTGCTTAATACATTTAGGTGCTCCTATGTTGGGTGCGTATATATTTACAATTGTTATATATTCTTGATGTATTGAGCTCATTATCATTATATAAAGACCCTTTTGTCTCTTATTCCTGTTTTTGGCTTGAAGTCTATTTTGTATTATTTATATATATATATATATATATATATATATATATATATATATATATATATATAGCTACCCACTTTCTTTTGAATTCCATTTGCATGGGATATCTTCTTCTAACCACTTTGAGCCTATGTGTGCCTTTGGAGCTAAAGTGTATAAAGCCTCTTGTGTACAGTATATAGTTGGGTCTTCTTTTCCATGCAGCCACTCTATGCCTTCTCACCTCCTTTCCATTTCTGCTTCTTTCAGAATTTCTTGCAAGGTAGATCCAGTGGTTGAGAACTCCCACAGCTTTTGTTTGTCTGGGAAAGTAGTTATTTCTCCTTCATATCTAAAGGACAACTTTACCAGATAAAGGATGTTTTTTTAAACATCTTTATTGGAGTATAATTCCTTTACAATGGTGTGTTAGTTTCTGCTTTATAACAAAGTGAATCAGCTATACATATACATGTATCACCATATCTCCTCCTTCTTGCATTTCCCTCCCACCCTACTTATCCCACCCTCTAGGTGGTCACAAGACACTGAGCTGATCTCCCTGTGCTATGTGGATATTTCCCACTAGCTATCTATTTTACATTTGATAGTATATATAGTATATATAAGTCCATGCCACTTTCTCACTTCGTTCCAGGTTACCCTTCCCCCTTCCCATGTCCTCAAGTCCATTCTCTACATCTGTGTCTTTACTCCTGTCCTGCCCCTAGGTTCTTCATAACCGTTTTTTGTTTTTGTTGTTGTTTTTTAGATTCCATATATATGTGCTAGCATACGGTTTTTGTTTCTCTCTTTTTGAGTTCACTCTGTATGACAGACTCTAAGTCCATCCACCTCACTACAAATAATGCAATTTAGTTTCTTTTTATGGCTAATATTCCATTGTATATATGCGCCACATCTTCTTTATCCATTCATCTGTCGATGGACACATAGGTTGTTCCATGACATGCCTGTTGTAAATAGAGCTGCAGTGAACATTGTGGTACATGACTCTTTTTGAATTATCGTTTTCTCAGGGTATATGCCCACTAGTGGGATTGCCGGGTTGTATGGTTGTTCTATTTTTAGTTTTTTATGGAACCTCCATACTGTTTTCCATAGTGACTGTATCAATTTACATTCCCACCAACAGTGCAAGAGGGTTCCCTTTCACCAGACCCTCTCCATCATTTATTGTTTGTAGATTTTTTGATGATGGCCATTCTGACTGGTGTGAGGTGATACCTCATTGTAGTTTTGATTTGCATCTCTGTAATGATTAGTGATGCTCCGTATCCTTTCATGTGTTTGTTGGCAAGCTGTATGTCTCCTTTGGAGAAGTGTCATTTAGGTTTTCTGCCCATTTTTGGATTGGGTTGTTTGTTTTTTTGAAATTGAGCTGCATGAGCTGCTTGTAAAGTTTGGAGATTAATCCTTTGCCAGTTGCTTCATTTGCAAATATTTTCTCCTCATCAGAGGGTAGTCTTTTTATCTTGTTTATGGTTTCCTTTGCTGTCCAAAAGCTTTTAAGTTTCATTAGGTCCCACTTGTTTATTTTTATTTCCATTTCTCTAGGAGGTGGGTCAAAAAGGATCTTGCTGTGATTTCTGTCATAGAGTGTTCTGCCTATGTTTTCCTCTAAGAGTTTTATAATGTTTGGCCTTATATTTAGGTCTTTAATCCATTTTGGGTTTATTTTTGTATATGGTGCTAGGGAGTGCTCTAATTTCATTCTTTTACATGTAGCTGTCCAGTTTTCCCAGTACCACTTATTGAAGTGGCTGTCTTTTATCCATTGTATATTCTTGCCTCCTTTATCAAAGATAAGGTGACCATATGTGTGTGGGTTTATCTCTGGGCTTTCTATCCTGTTCCATTGATCTATATTCCTGTTTTTGTGCCAGTACCATACTGTTTGAATTACTGTAGCTTTGTAGTATAATCTGAAGTCAGGGAGCTTGATTCCTTCTGCTCAGTTTTTCTTTCTCAGGATTGCTTTGGATATGCAGGGTCTCTTGTGATTTCATAAAAATTGTGAAATTTTTTGTTCTATTTTGTGAAACATGCCATTGGTAGTTTGAAAGGGATTGCATTGAATCTGTAGATTGCTTTGGGTAGTATAGTCGTTTTCACAATGTTGATTCTTCCAATCCAACAACATGGTATATCTCTCCATCTTTAATTCCTTTCATCAGTGTCTTGTAGTTTTCTGCATACAGGTCTTTTGTCTCCGTAGGTAGGTTTATTCCTAGGTATTTTATTCTATTTGTTGCAGTGGTAAATGGAGGTGTTTCATTAATTTCTCTTTCGGATTTTTCATCATTAGTGTATAGGAATGCCAGAGATTTCTGTGCCTTGAGTTTGTATCCTGCTACATTACCAAATTCATTGATTAGCTCTAGTAGTTTTCTGGTAGTGTCTTTAGGATTTTCTATGTAGAGTATCATGTCATCTGCAAACAGGGACAGCTTTACTTCTTTTCTGATTTCGATTCCTTTTATTTCTTTTTCTTCTCTGATTGCTGTGGCTAAAACTTACAAAAGTATGTTGAATAATAGTGGAGAGAGTGGGCAACCTTGTCTTTTTCCTGATCTTAGTGGAAATGCTTTCAGATTTTCACCATTAAGAACAATGTTGGCTCTGGGTTTATCAATATGACCTTTATTACGTTGAGGTTAGTTCCCTCTATGCCTACTTTCTGGACGGGTTTTATCATAAATGTGTGTTGAATTTTGTCAAAAGCTTTTGCTGCATCTATTGAGATGATCATATGGTTTTTCTCCTTCAGTTTGTTAATATGGTGTATCACATTGATTGATTTGCATATATTGAAGAATACTTGCATTCGTGAGATAAACCCCACTTGATCATGATGTATGATCCTTTTAAATGTGCTGTTGGACTCTGCTAGTATTTTGTGGAGGATTTTTACATCTATGTTCATCAGTGATATTGGCCTGTAGTTTTCTTTCTTTGTGACATCTTTGTCTGGTTTTGGTATCAGGGTGATTGTGGCCTTGTAGATTGAGTTTGGGAGTGTTCCTCCCTCTGCTATATTTTGGAAGAGTTTGAGAAAGATAGATGTTAGCTTTTCTCTAAATGTTTGATAGAATTCGCTTGTGAAGCCATCCGGTCCTGGGCTTTTGGTTTTTTGGAAGATTTTTAATCACAGTCTTAATTTCAGTGCTTGTGATTACTCTGTTTATATTTTCTGTTTCTTCCTGGTTCAGATTTGGAAGGTTGTGCTTTTCTAAGAATTTGTCCATTTCTTCCAGGTTGTCCATTTTATTGGCATAGAGTTGCTTGTAGTAATCTCTCATGATCCTTTGTATTTCTGCCGTGTCTGTTGCTACTTCTCCTTTTTCATTTCTAATTCTATTGGTTTGAGTCTTCTCCCTTTTTTCTTGATGAGTCTGGCTAATGGTTTATCAATTTTGTTTATCTTCTCAAAAAAACAGCTTTTAGTTTTATTGATCTTTGGTATTCTTTCCTTCATTTCTATTTCGTTTTTTTCTGATCTGATTTTTATTATGATTTCTTTCCTTCTGCTAACTTTGGGGTTTCTTTTGCTCTTCTTTCTTTAATTGCTTTATGTGTAAGGTTAGGGTGTTTATTTGAGATGTTTCTTGTTTCTTGAGGTGGGATTGTATTGCTATATACTTCCCTCTTAGAACTGCTTTTGCTGCATCCCATATGATTTGGGACATTGCAATTTCATTGTCATATCTTTCTAGGTAGTTTTAAATTTACTCTTTGATTTCTTCAGTGATCTCTTGGTTATTAAGCAGTGTATTGTTTAGCCTCCATGTGTTTGTATTTTTACAGATATTTTCCTGTAATTGATATGTAGTCTCACAGCACTGTGGTTGGAAAAGATACTTGATACGATTTCAATTTTCTTAAATTTACCAAGGCTTGATTTGTGACCCAAGATATGGTCTATCCTGGAGAATGTTCCATGAGCACTTGAGAAGAAATTGTATTCTCTTGTTTTGGGATGTAATGTCCTATAAATATCAATTAAGTCCATCTTGTTTAATGTATCATTTAAAGCTTGTTTTTCCTTATTTATTTTCATTTTGGATGATCTGTCCATTGGTGAAAGTGGGATGTTAAAGTCCTGTAGTATGATTGTATTACTCTTGATTTCCCCTTTTATGGCTGTTAGCATGTGCCTTAAGTACTGAGGTCCTCTTATGTTGGGCGCATAAATATTTACAAAGTTATATCTTCTTCTTGGATTGATCCCTTGATCATTATGTAGTGTCCTTCTTTGTCTCTTGTAATAGTCTTTATTTTAAAGTCTATTTTGTCTGATATGAGAATAGCTACTCCAGCTTTCTTTTGGTTTCCATTTGCATGCAATATCTTTTTCTATCCCCTCACTTTCAGTCTGTATGTGTCCCTAGGTCTGAAGTGAATCTCTTGTAGACAGCATATGTACGGGTCTCATTTTTGTATTCATTCAGCCAGTCTGTGTCTTTTTGTTGGAACATTTAATCCATTTACATTTAAGGTAATTATTGATATGTATGTTTCTATTCACATTTTCTTAATTTTAGGTTTGTTATTGTAGTTCTTTTCCTTCTCTTGTGTTTCCTGCCTAGAGTAGTTCCTTTAGCATTCGTTGTAAAGCTGGTTTGGTGGTGTTGAAATCTCTTAGCTTTTTCTTGTCTGTAAATGTTTTAATTTCTTTGACGACTGAATGAGTTCCTTGCTGGTAGAGTAATCTTGGTTGTAGGTTTTTCCCTTTCATCACTTTAAACATGTCCTGCCACTCCCTTCTGGCTTGCAGAGTTTCTGCTGAAAGAGCAGCTGTTAACCTTATGGGGATTCTCTTATATGATATTTGTTGCTTTTCCCTTGCTGCTTTTAATATTTTTTCATTGTATTTAGTTGTTTAATTAATATGTGTCTTGGCATGTTTCTCCTTGGATTTATCCTGTATGGGGCTCTCTGCACTTCCTGGACTTGATTAACTATTACCTTTCCCATATTAGGGAAGTTTTCAACTATAATCTCTGCAAATATTTTCTCAGTCCCTTTCTTTTTTTCTTCTTCTTCTGGGAACCCTATAATTCAAATGTTGGCACATTTAATGTTGTCCCAGAGGTCTCTGAGACTGTCCTCAATTCTTTTCATTCTTTTTTGTTTATTCTGCTCTGCAGTAGTTATTTCCACTATTTTATCTTCCAGGTCACTTATCCGTTCTTCTGCCTCAGTTTTTCTGCAATTGATTCCTTCTAGAGATTTAAATTTTTCATTTATTGTGTTTCATCATTGTTTGTTTGCTCTTTAGGTCTTCTAGGTTAAACGTTTCTTGTGTTTTCTCCATTCTATTTCCAAGAGTTTGGATCATCTTTACTTTCATTACTCTGAATTCTTTTTCAGGTAGAGTGCCTATTTCCTCTTCACTTGTTTGGTCTGGTGGGTTTTTACCTTGCTCCTTCATCTGCTGTGCATTTCTCTGTCTTCTCATTTTGCTTAACTTACTTGGTTTGGGGTGTCCTTTTCGCAGGCTGCAGGTTCGTAGTTCCCATTGTTTTTGGTGTCTACCCCCAGTGGTTAAGGTTGTTTCAGTGGGTTGTTTAGGCTTCCTGGTAGAGGCGACTGGTGCCTGTGTTTTGGAGGATGGGCCTGGATCTTGTCTTTCTGGTGGGCAGGACCGCATCCAGTGGTGTGTTTTGGGGTGTCTGTGACCTTATTATGATTTTAGGCAGACTCTATGCCAATGGGTGGGTTTGTGTTCCTGTCTTGCTGGTTGTTTGGTATAGGGTGTCCAGCACTGTAGCTTGCTGGTCGTTGAGTGAAGCTGGGTCTTAGCATTGAGATGGAGATCTCTGGGAGAGGTTTCACCATTTGATATTATGTGGAGCTGGGAGGTCTCTGGTGTACCAATGTCCTGAACTTGGCTCTCCCACCTCAGAGGCACAGGCCTGACAGCTGGCCAGAGCACCAAGACCCTGTCAGCCACACGACTCAGAACAAAAGGGAGAAAAAAGAAAGAAAAATAAAATAAAGTTATCAAAATAAAAAATAATTATTAGAAGTAAAAAAAATAAAAGTAATAAAAAAAGAAAATAAAGAAAGAAGGAAAGAAGAGAGCAACCAAACCAAAGCATAAATCCACCAATGATAATGAGCACTAAAAACTGTACTAAGGAAAAAAAGAAAAAAAACAGACAGAGAGAACCCTAGGACAAATGGTAAAAGCAAAGCTATACAGACAAAATCACACACAGAATCATACACTTACACACCCACAAAAAGAGAAAAAGGGAAAAAAATATATATCTTTGCTCCCAAAGTCCACCTCCTCAATTTGGGATGATTCGTTGTCTATTCAGGTATTCCACAGATGCAGGGTACATCAAGTTGATTGTAGAGATTTAATCCGCTGCTCCTGAGGCTGCTGGGTGAAATTTCCCTTTCTGTTCTTTGTTCACACAGCTCCCAGGGTTCAGCTTTGGATATGGACCTGCCTCTGCGTGTAGGTCGCCTGAGGGCATCTGTTCTTCGCTCAGACAGGACGGGGTTAAAGGAGCAGCTGATTCTGGGTCTCTGGCTCACTCAGGCCACAGGGAGGGAGGCGGATGTGGGGCCAGCCTGTGGTGGCAGAGGCCGGCGTGGCATTGCACCAGCCTGAGGTGTGCCCTGTGTTCTCCCAGGGAAGATGTCCCTGGATGCTGGGACCCTGGCAGTGGCAGGCAGCACAGGCTCCCTGGAGGGTTGGTGTGGGTAGTGACCTGTACTTGCACACAGGCTTCTTGGTGTCAGCAGCAGCAGCCTTATCATCTCATGCCCGTCTCTGTGGTCCGCACTGACAGCCCCGGCTTGCGCCCATCTCTGGAGCTCCTTTAAGCGACACTGTTAATCCCCTATCCACATGCACCAGGAAACAAAGAGGCAAGGAAAAGTCTCTTGCCTCTTCAGCAGCTCCAGACTTTTGCCTGGACTCCCTCCCGGCTAGCCGTGGCCCATTAGCACCCTTCAGGCTGTGTTCATGCAGCCAACCCCAGTCCTCTCCCTGGGGTCTGACCTCTGAAGCCCGAGCCTCAGCTCCCAGCCCCTGCCCGTCCAGGCAGGTGAGCAGACAAGCCTCTCGGGCTGGTGAGTGCAGATCAGCACCAATCCTCTATGTGGGAATCTCTCTGCTTTGCCCTCCACACCACTGTTGCTGCGCTCTCCTCCATGGCTCCAGAGCTCCCCACCTCTGCCACCTGCAGTCTGCACCCGTGAAGGGGCTTCCTAGTGTGTGGAAACCTTTCCTCCTTCACAGCTCCCTCCCACTGGTGCAGGTCTCGTCCCTATTCTTTTGTCTCCGTTTTTTCTTTTTTCTTTTGCTCTACCCAGGTACGTGGGGAGTTTCTTGCCTTTGAGAGGTCTGAGGTCTTCTGCCAGCGTTCAGTAGGTGTTCTGTAGGAGCTGTTCCACATGTAGATGTATTTCTGATGCATTTGTGGAGAGGAAGGTGATCTCCACGTCTTACTCTTCCACCATCTTGAAGCTCCTCTCATGTATCGCATTCATTTTTATGGCTGAGTAGTATTCCACTGTATATATATACCACTTATGCTTTATTGATTCATCTGTTGATGGACATTTAGGTTGTTTCCATATCCCAGAAATTGTAAATAATGCTACTATGAACATTGGGGTGCATGTATCTTTTAGAATTAGTGGTTTTGTTTTCTTTGAATATATACCCAAGTGGGGAATTCCTGGGTCATATGGTAGTTTTAGTTTTTTTGAGGCAACTTCATACTGTTTTCCATGGTGGCTGCTCCAATTTACATTCCCACCAACAGTGTATGAGGGTTCCCTTTTCTCCACATCCTCATCAACATTTGTTATTTGTGTTCTTTTTGATAGCCATTCTGACAGGTGTGAGGTGATATCTCATTGTGGTTTTGATTTGCATTTCCCTGATGACTAGGAATGTTGAGCATCTTTTCAGATGCCTGTTGGCCATCTGCATTTCCTCTTTGGGAAAATGTCCATTCACATCTTCTGCCCTTTTCTTAAAGCACGTTTTTGTGGGTTTTTTTTTTTTGATATTGGGTTGTATGAACTGTTTATATATGTTGGGTATTAATCCCTTACTAGTCATATCATTTACAGATATTTTCTCCCATTCAAAACCTGTCTTTTCATTTTGTCAATGGTTTCCTTTGCTGTGCAAATCTTTCAAGTTTAATTAGTCCCATTTGTTTATTTTTGCTTTTATTTCCTTTTCTTTGGCAGATGCATCCAAAAAAATATTGTTGAGATTTATCTCAAAAGGTGTTCTGTCTCTGTTTTCCTCTAGGAGTTTTATAGTATCAGGTATTACAATTAGGTCTTTAATCAATTTTGAGTTTATTTTTGTATATGGTGTTAGAGAATGTTCTAATTTCTTTATTTTGCATGTATCTGTCCAGTTTTCTTAGCACAATTTATTGGAGATTCTGTGTTTTCTCCATTGTATATTCTTGCTTCCTTTGTCATAGATTAATTGACCATAAGTGTGTGGGTTTATTTTGGGGATCTCTGTCCTGTTCCACTGATCCATGTGTGTGGTGTGTGTGTGTGTGTGTTTGTGTGTGTGTGTGTGTGTGTGTGTGTGTGTGTGCGCGTGCCAGGACCATACTGTTTTGATTACTGTAGCTTTGTAGTACAGTCTGAAGTCAGGGAACATTGTTCCTCCAGCTCCGTTCTCCTTTCTCAAGATTGCTTTGGATATTCAGAGTTTTTGTGTTTCCATATAAATTTAAAAATATTTTGTTCTAGTTTTGTAAAAAATGCCATTTGTATTTTGATAGGGATTGCATTGAACCTGTAGATTGCCTTGGGTAGTATGGTTATTTTAACAGTATTGATTCTTCCAATCCAAGAACATGGTATATCTTTCCATCTGTTTGTGTCATCTTCAGTTTCTTTCATCAGCATCTTACAGTTTTCAGAGTACAGGTTTTTGCCTCCCTAGGCAGGTTTGTTGCTAGATATTTTATATATTTTTTTTGATGTGAAGGTAAATGAGATTGTTTCCTTAATGTCTATTTCTGATATTTTATTGTTCATGTATAGAAATGCAACAGATCTCCATATACTAATTTTGTATCCTGCAAGTGTACTGAACTCATTGATGAGTTTTAGTAGTGTCTTTAGGATTTTCTATGTATAGTAGCATGTCATCTGCAAACAGTGACAGTTTAACTTCTTTTCCAACTTGGATTCCTTTTATTTCTTTTTCTTCTCTGATCATCATGGCTAGGATTTCCAAAGCTATGTTGAATAAAAGTGGCAAGAGTGGAGTCTTTATTCCCATCCTGTGGGCATCCTTTCTTGATTCTGATCTTAGAGGAAATGCTTTCATCTTTTTACCATAGAGTATAATGTTAGCTGTGTTTTTGTCATATATGGCCTTTATTATGTTGAGATAGGTTCCCTCTGTGCTCACTTTCTGGAAAGTTTTTATCATAAATCGGTGTTGAATTTTGTCAAAAGCTTTTTCTGCATCTATTGAGATGATTATATACTTTTTATGCTTCAGTTTGTCATTGATTGATTTCCAGATATTGAAGAATCCTTGCATCCCTGTGGTAAATCCCACTTGATCTTGGTGTATGATCCTTTCAATGTATTATTGGATTCAGCCTGCTGGTATTTTGTGGATTTTTTTGCATTTATGTTCATCAGTGATATGGGCCTGTAATTTTCTCTTTATTTATTTATTTGTGTGTGTATGTGATATCTTTGTATGGTTTTGGTATCAGGGTGATCCTGGCCTAATACAGTGAGTTTGGAAGTAATCCTTCCTTCGTAATTTGGAACTTGAGAAGGATAGGTGTTAACTCTCTCTAAGTATTTGGTAGAATTCACCTGTGAAGCCATCTGGTCCTGGACTTTTGTTTGTGGGGAGTTTTTAAATTACTGATTCAATTTCAGTAATGGTAACTAGCTTGTTCTTATTTTCTTCCATATATTATTGGAAGATTTAATAGTGTTAAAATGACCATACTATCCAAGGCAATCTACAGATTTAATTCAATCCTTCTTAAAATACCAATGGCATTTCCCACAAAGCTAGAATAATTTTAAAATTTGTATGGAAAAACAAAAGACCCTAAATAGTCAAAGCAATCCTGAGAAAAGGCAGTCCTATCTTGGGGATTTGCTGGTCTGCTGGTGATTGGGCCATTTCTTGACAGGGTTGGCTGCAGGGCCTTGGAGGTCCTGGTGCTTGTATTGACCACTGGTAGGTGGGGCTGGATCCTGGGCCCCCTAGTAGTTAGAGCCAGGTCCTGGGGCAGCTGGGGGCTCAGTTGGTCCTAAGGCATCTGGCCTGCTAATGTGTCCCTGCCTAGCTAGCTGCATGGCCTGAAGCATCCCAAGACTGGTGCCCACCAGCTAGTTGTTGGGGCCATGTCCCAGGAGTAATAAGCAAAAGGGAGAATCTAAAATGGTGCTTTGCAGCATTAGTGTCCTCGTGGTAGGATGAGCTCCCTAAAATATCTACTGCAGCATCTATGTCCCCAGGATGAGTCCCAATTGCCTCCTGCCTCTCTGGGAGATTCTCCATGATCAGCAAGTGTCTGATCCAGGCGCCTTTCAAATTACTGCTTCTATCCTGGGTCTCAGAGCATGTGAGATATTGTGTGCACTCTTTATGACTGGAGTCTCTGTTTCCCACAGCCATTTCTTGCTCCAGAAATAAGCCCACTGGCTTTCAAAGCCAAACATTCTGAGTGCTCATCTCCTCAGTACAGGACCTCCAGGCTAGGGAGCCCAATGTGGGGCTCAAACTCCTCATTCCTCTGCAATTTTAATTGTCCTCCTGTGTTTGGGTCACCTATCCATGAGTATTGGTCCTGACTCTACTGTGTCTCTGCCCCTCCTACCCATTTCATTGTGGTTCCTTCTTTATATCTTTATAAAAGAAAGAAAATCTTTTCTGTTGGTCTTCAGGTCATTCACACTGTAGCTCCTTTGTAAATAGCTATAACTTTTGTATACCCATGGGAGCAAAGAAAAACCATACAAACTTACTTTATACATTAAAAGGAAGAAAAGGAAGGAAACCCAGAACTTCAGAATCCTAGGTGGGTTACTTTCTTCATTTCAAAAATGCTGTCTTTCTTTTTCCTGCAAATTCTTTGATTTCTATGAATACTCTTCTTGATTGGTTAGTTGTTTCTAAAAAATATAGATCACCAACCTCATGAATGTCCTTAATGACACTGAATTATGCAATTTATGCTTTTGTGTGATGCTTGGGTCCCAATCACAGTATGATGCAGGGAATACTGAGTCATCCCTGTGCTGTGCATGACACTCTACCTGGAAGTAAGGGTGATTCCAAGTAGGCACAGTCGTAAGTGGAGAAGCCATCAGTCACTAGCAGGACAAAGAAGCCACAGCCATACCACAATCTTAAATGCAGAGTTAGAGATTTAAACCTCTGGGAACAAGTGTAGAGGAAAGGGAGAGAGGAAGGGATTAACTTTATTGAGGGTCCAAGTAGATGATATTTGAATCGGGAATTGAAGAAAATGAGAGATATTTAATGACTGCTACTGGCCAGGTATTTATTGACATGTAATTTCCTTAAGTCCCTGACAGGTATTACTAATTCCAGTTCTGTATATGAGGACACAGAGGCATAAGTACATTGTCCAACACTACACCTCTGGCAAGCCAAGATTAAACCCAAATTAATTTTCCTCTGAGCTCTGTGTTCACATCATAAATAAAAGGTTAGGCCAGGTGAGAAGGTTATTTTGGGCAAGAAAGTTGACTTCCACTCAAGTGGAAGTAGTACTGTGAGAAGGAAAAGGAGATGATTCTATGAAGTTGAAGTATGAATATATGAAAGGAATGGAAGAAAGTAGTCAGGGTTAAGTCTGGATTTCAGTTAGATAATTTACCATGCTAAAGAGTTTGAATATAAGATAGGCATTATCATTTTTTTTTAATATGGAAATGGAAGGAACACACTGTCCTGGCTGAAAACTCACTTCTGGCAACTTTGTGGATAGTGTATGGAATGGGAAGAGACTGAGGCATGAATACCAGTAATGAAGCTATTAAAATAATAAAGGGAGAGGGGATGAAATTCTGAACTAAGACAGTGGAATTGGGGATGGAGAAGAATGGGATTAGATCAGTGCTTTTCAAACTTTGTGGGGAATATGGATCACATTGGAACTTGGAAACTACAGAGTTTTATTCAGTAAATCTGAGGCATGGCTTGAGAAAGTTTTTACCACCAAAATGCTGACATGGACCTTTGAGATGGTTTCATTTTGATGAGTACTGATTTGGTGGCATCTTCAAAGTTGTGGCAGAGAGACTACCTCTGCACATGCCATGGACTCTGTTCTTGATATTGTGTAATGTCTTTACTGAGGTGTTAAGTGTTAAATTCCTCTGGCATACAAGAACTGATTTGTGAGGAGGCTGGAGAAGATGGCGGAAGAGTAAGACGCGGAGATCACCTTCCTCCCCACAGATACATCAGAAATACATCTACACGTGGAACTGCTCCTATAGAGTACCCACTGATCGCCGGCAGAAGACCTCAGATCTCCCAAAAGGCAAGAAACTCCCCACGTACCTGGGTAGGGCAAAAGAAAATAGAATAAACAAAGACAAAAGAATAGGGACAGGAACTGCACCAGTGGGAGGGAGCTGTGAAGGAGGAAAGGTTTCCACACACTAGAAGCCCTTTCACGGGCAGAGACTGCGGGTGGCAGAGGGGGAAGCTTCAGAGCCACAGAGGAGAGCGCAGCAACAGGGGTGCGGAAGGCAAAGCGGAGAGATTCCCACACAGAGGATCGGTGCCGACCAGCACTTACCAGCACAAGAGGCTTGTCTGCTCAGCGGCCGGGGCGGGCGGGGCTGGGAGCTGAGGCTCCGGCTTTTGTCGATGGCGGGAGAGGACTGAGGTTGGCGGGGTGAACACAGCCTAAAGGGGTTAGTGCACCACGGCTAGCCGGGAGGGAGTCCAGGAAAAAGTCTGGACCTGCTGAAGGGGCAAGAAACTTTTTCTTGCCTCTTTGTTTCCTGGTGCGTGAGGAGAGGGGATTAAGAGCGCTGCTTAAAGGAGCTCCCGAGACAGGCGCGAGCCACGGCTAAAAGCGCAGACCCCAGAGACGGGCATGAGACACTAAGGCTGCTGCTGCCGCCACCGAGAAGCCTGTGTGTGAACACAGGTCACTCTCCACACCGCCCTTCCCGGGAGCCTGTGCAGCCCGCCACTGCCAGGGTCCGGGGATCCGGGGACAACTTCCCCGGGAGAATGCACAGCGCACCTCAGGCTGGTGCAACGTCACGGCGGCCTCTGCCGCCGCAGGCTCGCCCCGCACTCCTTACCCCTCCCTCCCCCCGGCCTGAGAGAGCCAGAGCCCCCGAATCAGCTGCTCCTTTAACCCTGTCCTGTCTGAGCGAAGAACAGACGCCCTCAGGCGACCTACGCGCAGAGGTGGGGCCAAATCCAAAGCTGAACCCTGGGAGCTGTGTGAACAAAGAAGAGAAAGGGAAATCTCTCCCAGCAGCCTCAGGAGCAGCGGATTAAATCTCCACAATCAACTTGATGTACCCTGCATCTGTGGAATACCTGAATAGACAACGAATCATTCCGAATTGAGGAGGTGGACTTTGGGAGCAAGATATATTATTTTTTCCCCTTTTCCTCTTTTTGTGAGTGTGTATGTGTATGCTTCTGTGTGAGATTTTGTCTGTTTAGCTTTGCTTTCACCATTTGTCCTAGGGTTCTGACCGTCTGGGTTTTTTTTTCTTTTTTTTACTTTAAACAAATTTTTTTCTTAATAATTATTTTTTATTTTAATAACTTTATTTTATCTTTATTTTATCCTCTTTCTTTCTTTTTTTCTATTTTTTCTCCCTTTTATTCTGAGCCGTGTGGAGGACAGGCTCTTGGTGTTCCAGCGAGGAGTCAGGGCTGTGCCACTGAGGTGGGAGAGCCAACTTCAGGACACTGGTCCGCAAGAGACCTCCCAGCTCCACATAATATCAAACGGCGAAAATCTCCCAGAGATCTCCATCTCAACACCAGCACCCAGCTTCACTCAACGACCAGCAAGCTACAGTGCTGGACACCCTATGCCAAACAACTAGCAAGACAGGAACACAACCCCACCCATTAGCAAAGAGGCTACGTAAAATCATAATAAGGCCACAGACACCCCAAAACAAACCACCAGACGTGGACCTGCTCACCAGAAAGACAAGATCCAGCCTCATCCACCAGAACACAGGCACTAGTCCCCTCTACCAGGAAACCTACACAACCCACTGAACCAACCTTAGCCACTGGGGACAGACACCAAAAACAACGGGAACTATGAACCTGCAGCCTGCAAAAAGGAGACCCCAAACACAGTAAGATAAGCAAAATGAGAAGACAGAAAAACACGCAGCAGTTGAAGGAGCAAGATGAAAACCCACCAGACCTAACAAGTGAAGAGGAAATAGGCAGTCTACCTGAAAAAAATTCAGAATAATGATAGTAAAGATGATCCAAAATCTTGGAAATAGAATAGAGAAAATGCAAGAAACATTTAACAACGACCTAGAAGAACTAAAGAAGAAACAAGCAACAATGAACAACACAATAAATGAAATAAAAAATACTCTAGAAGGGATCAATAGCAGAATAACTGAGGCAGAAGAACGGATAATTGACCTGGAAGATAAAATAGTGGAAATAACGACTGCAGAGCAGAATAAAGAAACAGGAATGAAAAGAACTGAGGACAGTCTCAGAGACCTCTGGGACAACATTAAACGCACCAACATTCGAATTATAGGGGTCCCAGAAGAAGAAGAGAAAAAGAAAGGGACTGAGAAAATATTTGAAGCGATTATAGTTGAAAACTTCTCTAATATGGGAAAGGAAATAGTTAATCAAGTCCAGGAAACACAGAGAGTCCCATACAGGATAAATCCAAGGAGAAACACGCCAAGACACATATTAAGCAAACTATCAAAAATTAAATACAAAGAAAACATATTAAAAGCAGCAAGGGAAAAACAACAAATAGCAAGAACTGATTTGTAAGCCATAGCTCAGGGACTAAGATGATTTGATCCTTTCTCTATCAACAGGTCTTTGCATAGTCCATACGGTCATCATTAAAGAGACTCATATTTTTATACCATAAAATACTCTGAGTCTTTGATCTCATTCGGCACATCATACTTCTCTTTTATTCAGTTGTTAACTTTCGCAAGTCTTAAGCATTCAGATATTGATTACTCTGCTCATCCACTCGGTAGATCAAGGAGTTTCATCCACGTATCCTCAAGATATTTCTGACTTGCAGTTAGTTCTCGTTTCCTACATTAGACTTGAGTTACACACACATCTTTTAATTCATTAGGCCACTGCACATTCTTGTTTAAATTGCATTTCCTTTTCTTCTTAATTGGCTTCATGGCTCTCTAAATAATTATAGTATTGAGATGCATTGGAATATTATCATTTTACTTATTTAAATGAGTTAATTGCATTCAAATTAACTATTTGATTGAGCTAAATAGTGAAAACATTCCATCCACTGGTTTATGCTCAGGTGCCTTGTAATTATGATCAAAATCTGTAATCTTGGCTATCTTTATTCTACTCTTTGCTCTGTTGCAGTGTTACAGCTCAACTTTTGAGTAAACTTAATAATTAAAGCTTTTGGAAATGCAAAGTGGTCTGCATCAGGAGTAGTTTATATATGGCCATTTTTGTATGTGGATGGATGCGTGCATGTTTTGGAAGATGAAGAAGTCAAGCATATAACATTTCTGGGTTTATGTCAAGATGTGCTTCTTTCAGGGGTTGAATGAGACCTATATGATTCTCAGGGATATTAAGTTCTATCTTTGATCCAATTTTCCAGCAATTTTCTGTGGAATTTTATCATCAGTTTCCTACCACCACCACACTTGTGGAAGTTCACAGATTCAGGGTAGAAACTTAATATTGTAAGGATGTTTCAAAGAAGGCAAGTACAAGTGATGCCAATTAAAAATAGAAAAAAAACAACCCTGAGAAATTCCACCAGGATTCTAAAGCAATTCTAAAGAGGATACCAAAAGTACATAAAATCGTATGTGACACATAGGAGACCCTCATTACATATTTGTTTAGTGAATGAATAACTCGAAAAGTAAGAACTCTTGACATAGGAGTCTAACTTATTTAGGCTGAATTAAAGTTAGTGATTAGAGGTGGGTATATCTTCTTCTTTTAATTTGACATCAGTATCATCAACTCAGCACCTTCCTTAGGGCCCCCACAACTTCTTTGTTCCTAAGACCATAAATCAGAGGATTTAGCAAAGGTGTGAGAGTAGGGCCAAGTACAAGGAGGACCTGGTCCAGCTTGGGATTATGATAGGAACTAGGCCTCATGTAGACCACCATGGCAGGGCCATAATAGAGGCACACTACAGTCAAGTGGGAAAAGCAAGTGGCTAAGGCTTTGTCCCTTCCCTCTGGGGATTTCATGTGGAGGATGGCAAGGAAGATGAGAGCATAAGAGAACATGATAAGGGACAAGGGGATGAGGAGCACCACAATGCTTGTCACTATCACAGCCTTCTCATAGGCAGAGACGTCTTCACAGGCCAATTTTAGAATGGCCATGACCTCACAGAGGAAATGGGAAATCTCTCTGGAACCACAGATGGGGAAATGCATGGTGTAGGCCGTGTGTGTGAGTGATGTAAGGGCGCCCCCAGCCCAGGAGATGGCAGCCATCTGCAGACAGACCTTCTGGCTCATGATGAGGGCGTATCTCAGAGGGTTACAGATGGCCACATACCGGTCATAGGACATGAGGGTGATGAGGATGCACTCAGCAATTCCTAGAGTCAGGAAGAAGAAGAACTGAGTCCCACAGGCCACTCGTGATATGTTTCTGCTCCCAGAGAAGAAATTGGTTGCCATCTTGGGTACTGTGCTAGAGATTAACATCATGTCCATGAGAGCTAGTTGGCTGAGCAGGAAGTACATGGGCATGTGGAGGTGAGAATCCACGCAGATCAGGAGAATTAGGACAAAGTTCAAAGTCAGAGCCACAGTGTAAATCACAAGCATAGCACCAATAAAAAATCTGATATGTTTCATATCCAGGAAAAGGCCTAGGAGGATGAAATCAGCTCCTGAGGTTTCATTTCTTTTATCCATGCCTATGCTTTGTTGTAAACAATTAAATAACAAGGAAAACATAGCAAGATATTATGAACTGCTACAAACAATGGATTTAATCCTTCAAACCCCTTTCCTCTCTCATCTTTAACCAGGATCCATTAGATAGTGCAAACATGTTAAAGAGGCATTTGCAATTTTCATAGGCTTTAACCTGATTTCTGTCTCCCTACACTCTTATTCTCAGGAAAGAGTCACTGGTCACAGAAATTACTGCACACTGCTATAGCCAAGTGGCCCAAGTCCTGGAGAAGGGGGACGGGTCACAAAGATGGTGGTACATCAGGGGAAGCCCTTCAAAGATAAGTTCTCCTGCAACCTTTTCTCCCTCAAATTTTGATTTCCAGGTTCAAATAGAACTTATTTTAACCTAACACCTCAGATGATTATGATGTTCCCAATCACAAGGACTGTGTTTGGGAAGAAGTTTAATTATCTCCATCAAGGGACTAAGAGAGAAAATCAGTTGTCTCACATTATACTGTTATTTCACGTCAGAGAAAGAACTTGTTCAACTTGTACATTGCCTTCCTCACTGATTATTTTTGTGTTAATAGTTTATTATATTTTATGTCTTGCTGTTTTCTACTAATTTAAGTTTTAACATTCTATTCAACAAGGCTTTAAAATATTTCATAACAGAGAAATAAGTATTATTTCTTTAAATTCAAGTTCTTTGGGTATAAACATCACCCGTGTTGTTTTCATGTTATTTATTTAATTTTTTTATTAATTGATATTGGAATATAGTTGCTTTACAGTGTTGTGTTAGTTTCTGCTGTACAGCAAAGTGAATCAGTTATATGTATACAGCATCCACTCTTTTTTAGATTCACTTCCCATCTAGGTCACCACAGAGCACTGAGTAGAGCTCCCTGTGCTGTACAGTAGGTTCTCATTAGTTATCTGTTTTATATATAGTAGTGTATATATGTACATCCATGATTTAGCTTACGAATTCCACTAACTACAGACTATGCAAAACTGTGCATAAACTTCTCCTTGGGCTGAGTAAGAGGTATTTCAAATGAACATATCTTAAAAATAACTCTAGATTTCTTCATCCCAACCTTTCCTTTTTCTAGTCTTTTCATTTTATTTTATTTATTTATTTATTTTGCGGTACGCGGGCCTCTCACCTCTGTGGCCTCTCCCGTTGCGGAGCACAGGCTCCGGACGCGCAGGCTCAGCGGCCATGGCTCATGGGCCCAGCCCCTCCGTGGCATGTGGGATCTTCCCGGACCGGGGCACGAACCCACGTCCCCTGCATCGGCAGGTGGACTCTCAACCACTGCGCCACCAGGGAAGCCCTAGTCTTTTCATTTTAGTCAAATTCAGGACCATTCATCCATTGCACAGGACCAGTTCCTAGGGGTTATCTTTGACTCTTTTTTCCTCATTTCCCCCTCTCTATCCAGCACATTCATGTGTCCTGCTGGTGTACATTGAAAAATATGACCATAATGTGTCATTTATGTCATTGTCACACTATATCAAGCCACTGACACCCTGGCCTGACTCTGTGCCAAAAATAGTATTTGTTCTTAGAATCTCATTTTATTTATTTATTTATGTTATGGAAGTCTGGACTTTTCAGTGATTGAAGTGATCTTGGGATCACCCAGTCTGCCTTTATTCTTTTATGCATGAAGAGACTGAGGCTCATAGAGACTCAGAGACTTATTTCAAGTTACCCAAAATGGTGGTCTAGAAGGCACAGTATCCAGCACACAGCTTTTAATCGTTTTCTAGACCTCTTTCAACATAGTCATTTTAGTTATTCACATCTGCATCCATGATGATAAATGCTCTAAACGGACATACAGTGGCAGTCTCATGTAGAGAGACTATAAATGGAAGGGTACACAAGACTGCATATGACAAAAACATGGATCACCCAGAATACAGATTATGTAACTATACTCTCTGTATTACCGATTCATGGTATTTGCAATGTCTGAACTGATATACTTTCAAGTAATTTATTTACAAAGTTTTATGCATGGCACATTTCTGAAATTATTCTTGTGTGTTTTTTAAAAGGGCAGATTCAGCTATACAGGGTTGAATGAGAAAAAAGATCCTGTAATTTTACATATCATTTTATTATTTCAGGATATGCCCAGAATTGGTGTGTTAAGCATTTTTATAATCATTCATTTTTTACCTTTCATTAAACGTTAGTCTACAGAGCAGTGGGATGGGTGAAGAGCTTCTGCAGGGTCAATGCCTGTGAGCACACCATCTGGAGAGAGAGTGCTCTTTGGTCAAAGCTATAGCTAGCCATAATGATACTGATTCCCACTGTCACCAATGCCTTTCTTTGACGTAGGACATTTATGTTGCTGTAATGTGAGTACAGACCCTTACTTTCTACCTCAGAAAACATTGACATGAAGAACAGTCAAAGCCTTGAATATGTTGTTTGATTTTAAGGCACCAGGGAGTATATACTCTAATGATTGCCTCACTGGCTGATACATATATGCTTGACCTTCACAGCATTGTAAAATAGGTCAAGTTTATCATGCCACACTTCCCCCAAAACAGTGTCTCTTAACTTGGTGCCTGGTGCCCTCTGACATTCTGGCACCATTCTCCTTATGACACTTTGTTTGTGGTGGGGCTTTCTAAACACCTCTCCCCAACCTCTGCTGAGATGGATCTGCTTTTTGATCTGAAATACTCAAAGACATAAATGTGGTGCTACTTCTGCTGTGGTCAAAGCTGACTCTTGGGCAAGGCATTTGGGGCAGAACATGACATTTCTCCAATCACAGTGCAATCACCGTCTTAGCCCTCCCCACCTTTTATTCTTTAATGCCTAGTTGCTCCTTTAATCTTCGGTCCATCACCTACTTGCTCACCTACTTACTACTTTCCCCACCAGTAAAGTCTCCCACACACACTGGGAGACTTTCTCTTCTTCACTACTCCACACTCACGTTCCGTAATGCTGCCTTCTCAGATTATCACCAACCACATTCCCTGTCTGTAAGATTACAGAAAAGTGCTTTATCTGTGATTTGCTCTCATTACTGTTCCTCATACTCTTTCTTCCTGGGTTGCCCTGCCTCAGAATGAAAAAAAAAAAAATCTCATTTTCATTTATCTCCTGGTGGCTCAAAGTAAGAGAGTAGAATGTAGGAAAAGTCAAAGAATTAGTTCAGGGCTTCCCTGGTGGCGCAGTGGTTGAGAGTCCGCCTGCCGATGCAGGGGACATGGGTTCGTGCCCCGGTCCGGGAAGATCCCACGTGCTGAGGAGCAGCTGGGCACGTGAGCCATGGCTGCTGAGCCTGCGCGTCCGGAGCCTGTGCTCCGCAGCGGGAGAGACCACAACAGTGAGAGGCCCGCATACCGCAAAAAAAAAAAAAAAAAGAATTAGTTCAGTTTCTTTTACTTAGATGCAACTGCCTCTCCTTACAGATGTGAAATCTTAACAGAGGAATCTATAGTTTCCCTTTCTTTCTTGGAGAATTCTGCCTGTTTGATTTTGTTGAGTGATCAACAAAACATCACTGCTCTGGGAAAAAATGTAAAAACAGATCAATCTCTACCCAATTAATTGCTATGATCATGAGGAATAAGGAATTTATTACCCCTCATCTGGTTTCATGATAGTCATCAAAGCAATCCACTGTGGTCTCCTTCTGATCCTTTCTGTTCTCCTTTACAAAGCTAGGTTTATGACCGATTGACAAAAAAATTCTCCTGGTGCATTGTAATTATCTTTATATTGAAGACTTTGCTTTGAAGAAAATATTTCCTCACTTCTCACTCACCTCTGTCCTTTAGTTGAGTCCTTTCAACTGTCTATTATCTCTTCTGGATCATGTTCATTTTCCAAATATTGAACATTCAGGTAAACAGGAATAAAAACTTCATGATGTCTGTTGCTCTACAAAATAAAGGAACTGTAGGATTGGTGGTGTTTTTCTCAGGCACCTGTTTCTTCTTCAAAGTATGGTGTTTGCTTTGTCTCAGGGAGCAAAATATATCATTTAATTCTGTTTACCCTTAAGGAATTGAGGGACAAGAATCATTAAGTAGCCACTCAGTGATAAAATATTTGCTCCAATTCAAGGTTTCTTAAATGCATTAACCGAAGTACTGGAAGGCAGGGTTCTTATTTGACATACATATTTCTGGGTCTTACCCTGCACCTACTGAGTGAGAATTTCTGGGAGTGGGGTCCTAGTAGAAGTACTTTAAATAAACACCAAAATGCTCATACTGTAGATTAACTTTTGAAACTCAAGGACATAATTTTTTCTGTCCTGTTTAATCTCCAGTCTCTAGAACAAATGTTATATTTTATGAGTGATTTAGTTGACCTCTAAATGAGAACCAAAGGCTGATCTCCTTTGAAATTAAATTTAAAAGTTTACCTGTGTAGCTTTCCATTTACCAAGGTTTTTTCCTATAAGTTTATGCCATTCTCATGGCAGCCCTGTGAGGAATGCCATTCCAATTTTAAATATGAGGAAAAGTAGATGCAACAATGGTGACTCATCCCAGGCTACAACAAGGTAAAAGACATGCTGCTACTGAATTGTAATAAATACAATTAGTGGATCATTTATAGATTCTTAAATTTCTTAGAGAAACTCCATTCTCTTTTCTTTTAAATTTGGAGTAAATAACCATAATCTTTCTTCAAACTATCCTTTCTGGTCTCTTGGGGGAAGCCATTTCAAATTTCTGTAATTCTTAATTCTATACTCATATCTGTTTTCTCCCTACATCGCTATCGCTACATACTTAACTATGTTTACTATTAGTTTTATTTTTTTTTAAACACAGACAGTGGCCTGAATTATAGGTGCTTTCAGCCCTTTGTCCCATCATCCCAAGTATTCTAGCTTCTCAGCATTAAGAGGGAAGTGAGAGAGCCTATATTCATTGCTGTCACCACCTAGAAAGTAAAGAGGAAGTCTCATTAAACCTGATATTCAAGCAGACAGGTGTTCAGGCTTTCCTGTTACCAACTGGAGAATGCTTTTGCTTGATGGTGAAGAAATCATCCCATATGAAAATTCCAGGAGTGAAAGACTCTTTAGTGGAGAGGAGAGATGCAAGCCAGCTTCTCAAGTTCAGGTCTGCCAATATCAATTCATACCCTCTTGTGACCATTTGCCTTGTGTGACCCATGGGGATTTATCTCCCTAGGTATTTCCTGCCTGTAATTAGTTCAGAAGGACTTGAGCCCAGTGGGAATTGTTTCTTACAGTTATAGTTAATTGTCAAACTTTAAAAGTCAAAAATAAACCAATAATCATACATAACTTGTCTGGATCCCAATGCTCTAATTCACTTTAAGTCATACCATGCTGTGAGGCATGTTCAGCTCTCTATGTCCCCAGAGCTGAGCATCCTTGTAGTGTGAAGGGTATGGCATTTATATCTGAAATAAGGACCTTCTTGACCGGGGCAATGCTCAGTCAAGAACCCACTATATCTCTCCAGGATAGGTGGGCCAGTGTTCATTGTTATAAATAAATAAAAGGTTCAGAGTGGTGAGTGAAGCTTAAATTTAGATTTATTTTACATAATTGAGGAAATATGGGCTGTACATCAGTTTTCTGGAGGAAATATTCTCTTAGGCTTTAATTAACAAGTCCTTGGAGAATTAGAATTGAATGCTGTAAAACAATCTCTAAAGAGAATTAGCCACTCTTAGAAGCACTCTCTTTCCTCAGTCTCCCTTGAATCACATTTCTCAGGTTTTATGGGTCTTGAATTTTGGTACAATTCAGAATTCACCTTATTGTCATTTATATTATTCAGTCAACCTTTGATGGGCTCCTTTGGTAAGTTAATTCTATCAGTCAGAGGCAAGGTCAACTATGGCTTTGAAAACTTACCCATTTGATCATAATGTAAGCTAATTAACTTTATTCTGTAGAATATCAATGCACATAATATATGCCATATATGCCTGACCCAACTGTCAACCTATTAAATGTGAGCTAATGTTTCAAGGGTCTGATGGCAGACAACCCAACACAACACTGAAATGTATATTTTAAAATCATCACTCATACCTTCCTAATGACAGAATAATTTTCTGTACTAGATTTCCCTTGCTTTCATTTCAAATAATTACATTAATAATTCAAAATAAGCAAATATATAAAGGATAATTTGAAAGATTAACATATGGTATCGGTGGAAGAAAGAGTTGTGGCAAAAAGATCAACTGAATCCTCCAAGAATGAGTAGTAGGGGGAGAGGAATTTAGGGAAATATATTCTCATGAATGCAACATATAAACTTTTTTTTTTCAATCTACCTTGGTGTAATATTATGAGAAACTATTTAAGGAGACAGATGTTATTGAGACTTAGAAGGGTCAAATTCATGCTGCGTTTATACTGTCTTGCCTTTACACTTGAGCAAGAGAAAGCCCTGGCCTGTGGCCCATAAAAGGACTTCACTTACCATAATAATTAAACACAAATGCTGTTTTTTCTAGTCTGATGAGAAAGTTGTTAAAAATTTGGCACTAGGTTGAACAAACAGAAATTACTGGGTAGGGACTTAGAAGCAGAGTTTTCCTCTTTTAGGCTATTTTGAGAGAACTCTTAATTTTTTGTATTAATCAGATTGTGTATTAAATAGATTGCTTCAATGGAATCTTCAACTTGATGTGGGCCATATCCCTGATTATAGGAAACACATTCTCTGTTCTCTGCCATTAGCAATATGGTGATGTAATTAATTAATTAATTAATACGCAAAATATTAATTCATTCACTCATTCATTAGAGGAAAATTTGTTATGTGTCTACTTTGTATCAAGCCTGGTGTTACAAAATTTATATAAAGCAATAAAAGGCTCAGGATGTTAATATTCAAGAATATGAAATGAATCTAGACTAGGGATAAAGGGAGGTATATTCATAATTATAATAAAACATAATACTCTAGTGATGTAGCCAGAAACCCACAGTGTCTTCTATGAAAATCCAAAGAATGCTCTGCAAAATTAGCTAAGCTATAATTGAGGTGAGATGTAATCTAGGTAAATTTTCCACAGGAAGATCCCAGGTTGTCTTTTCTGGTGGTTGAAGGATGGGTAAATATACTAGGTGAAGCAGGGGAGAGTTAAGGACAGTAGGGACCAAGAGAATATCATGTCAGGTGCCATCTAGGTGTCTCTACCCTCCCTAGAAATCTAATTAGTGAATGAAAGGAGTGGGTGTTAAAACAATAGAGAACTTATCAAAATTTAGGCTTCAACCTTGTATCAGCTAGGGTCCCAGCATAAAAGGATGGCAAACTCAAGTTAAAATAATTCAAGATTGTGTTAGTACAGGAAATGCTTACAAATGTGGAATGATGAAGGCAAGCTATAGAAAAACTAGAATGGATAGTGCAGTACATCAAAGGGCAAAAAGAAGAAAAGACTGCTGGAATCAGAAGATCAGAGTCAAGTTGAAAGGATGTCTCAAAATGAGCAGTGGTCTCTGAGGTGAGAGAGGTTGAAGTGTAGAGGTCTTGATTGAAATCAAAGTTAAGTTTTTATCATCTTTAAATAGACTATTATCACTATAGTATGTTTTAGGTAAGCCTTATGGTAACCACAAAGGAAAGCCTAGTAGATCCACAAAAGATTAAGAGAAGGAAAAAAAAAATTTACCATTACAAAAATGTCAACAAATCACAGAGGAGAACAGCAAAAAGGGAAGAAAAGGAACTATGAAACAGTCAGAAATAATTAACAAAATGCTAATAGTAAGTTCTTTCCAATCAATAATTACTTTAAATAAAATAAAAATTTCCAATCAAAAGACACAGAATGACTGAATAGATTAAAGAAGAAAACAGGAACTAACGATATGCTGCCTAAAAGAGATTCACTTTATTAAGGTCACACATAAACTACAAGTGAAGGAATGGGAAAAGATATTCCATAAAATGATAAAAAAAAGAGAGCAGGGGTGACCCTACTTAGAGCAGATAAAATAGACTTTCATTAAAAATTTGTCACTAGAGACAAAGAAGGTTACTATATACTGATGAAGGGGTCAATTCATTGAGCAAATATAATGATAGTAAATATATATGCACCCAACACTGGAGCACATAAATATATAAAGTGAATAGTATTTATATATTGTAGCAATATTTTTTGGATCTGCCTCCTCAGGCAAAAGAAATAAAAGCAAAAATAAACAAATGGGACCGAGTTAAACTTAAAAGCTTTTGTCTTTTGGTTTTTATTTATTTCTTTATTTGGCCTCACTGGGTCTTAGTTGCAGCACACAGGACCTTTGTTGTGGTGTGTCGGATCTTTAAGTTGCAGCATGAGGAAACTCAGTTGTGGCATGCAGGATCTAGTTCCCTGAACAGCAATCGAACCTGGGCCCCCTGCACTGGGAGCATGGAGTCTTAACCACTGGACCATCAGGGAAGCCCCTTAAAAGATTTTGGATGCAAAGGAAACCACTGACAAAACGAAAAGACAGCCTACTGAATGGGAGAAAATACTTGCAAATGATATTATTGATAAGGGTATATACAAACAGCTGATAGGACAACATCAAAATAACAAACCACCCTATTAAAAAATGGGCAGAAGACCTGAATAGACATTTTTCCAAAGAGGACATGCAGATGGCCAACAGGCACATGAAAAGATGCTCAACTTTGCTAATCATCAGGGAAATGCAAATCAAAACCACTGTGAGAGAGGTTGAGTCAGGTTGGCAGAATAGGAGGAACTGGGGTTCACTTTTCCTCACAGGTATATCAAGAATACATCTACCAGTGGAACAATTCACACAGAGCACCTGCTAAACACTAGCAGAGGACCTATGACACCTAAAAGGACAAGAAAAGGTCCCCGTATAACCAGGTAAGACGAAAGAGAGAAAGGGAAGAAAAAGAAAAAGGAAACAAGATGGGACCCGCACCCTTGGTGTGAGGTGGGGGGGGTGCTGAAGGAAAGGAGAGGTTATGGCATCCAGGAAGGCCCCCTCACTGGTGGCGAAATATGCTGAAATAGAGGAGGGCTTTGGGGGCTATCGGAAGAAAGTGCAGTGGCTGGTCAGTGGTCAGGACAGAGTGAGACTTGCACTCACGGTCTGTGCCACAGCCCTGTGCACCCCAGCCTGAGATGGGTATCCACCAATGCTGGCAGGGGCTGTCTGCTGAAGCGTGGAGTTAAGAGAGTGGACCTGGGGAGAGGACTGGTGTTGGCTGCATGGAGACAGCCTGAAGGGATGGAAGTGAGGAGCTCAGCTGTGCAGAAACAGCCTGAGGGGATGGGAGCAAGGAGCTCTGCAGGTGGGAATGCTCCTGGAGGAAGTGCAGACTGCCTTGGAAGCGAGGTGCCATTGCTGAGTGGCGAGCAAGGGGTAGGGCCGCTATTACAACCTATCTTCCCACATGCCAGTCCCTATCTCTGTGGGCACTGGGAAGGACTCCCAACAGAGCAAGTGCATGCGCCCCAGTCATTGCCGCCTTGCCCCCCTCATGCCTGAATGAGTGCATGTGCCCCAGTCTGTTTCAGCTTCCTACTGGCTCCTGCCTCCAGGGGAACTACAGGGGGCTCCCATCAGAGTGAGTGTGCACGTCCCAGTCATGGCCAGCTTATCCCTCTCTTGCCTGAGCAAGCACGCGCGCCCCAATTTGTCACCTCCTCTTGCCCCTCCCACCTAACTGAGCAAGCATGTGCCAGTCAGCCACTGCTTTTGCCTGCTCTCGCCTGGGCAGGGAACAGACACCTGAGGCAGGGCCCACATGCAGAGGTGGGGCCAAAACCAATGCTGAGATCCAGGGGCTGTGGAGCTAAGGAAGAGGAATAGAAATCTCTCCTTGCAGCCGCACAAACTATGGATTAAATCTCTGCAATCAGCTTGGTAAACCCTGCGTCTGTGGAATATCTGAATGGACAACAGCGCTCCCACAACTGAGACCAGTCAAGCTTTAGCAGCTATGGACTTTGAGGGCAAGTACATGCAGGAGTTGGGACAAGTCAGAGTATGACCTGCCCTGACAGTGCCCACAGCAGGTCCAGAGACCTACCTAGAGGTATTGGAGGGACTCCTGGGGAGGCGGGGTTGGCTGTGGCTCGTGGTGGGGGCAAGGACACTGACAGTGGAGGCGCCAGTGAAATATTTTGGTTTTGTTGTTGTTGTTTTATTTTTAAATTATTTATTATTTCTTTTTAAAAATTTAATATATTTTTATAGTTTTATTTTACTGTTTTGTGGGGCTTTTTTTGGCTTTGTTTTTTTTTTGTTGTTGTTTATTCTCATTTCTGTTTTTTGTTTTGTTTTTATCTTTTTATTCTTTTTTTGATCGTTTTTGTGTGTTTCTTTTATATTTGTTTTTTTTTTAGCTTGCTTTCTGTTTTTGTTTTGTTTTTGTTAGATCTGTCTTATTTTCATTTTTGGATTCTTTTGTTTGTTTGGGTTTTTTTAAATTTTTATTTTATTTTACATTTTTTATACAGCAGGTTCCTATTAGTTATCTATTTTATACATATTAGTGTATATATGTCAATCCCAATCTCCCAATTCATACCACCACCAACACCCGCCCACACTTTCCCCCCTTGGTGTCCATATGTTTCTCCTATACATCTGTGTCTCTATTTCTGCCTTGCAAACTGGTTCATCTGTACCATATTTCTAGATTCCACATATACATTAATATACGGTATTTGTTTTTCTCTTTCTGACTTACTTCACTCTGTATGACAGTCTCTAGGCCCATCCACGTCTCTACAAATGTATATATGTACCACATCTTCTTTATCCATCTGTCTGTCAATGGGCATTTAGGTTGTTTCCATTACCTGGCTACTGTAAATAGTGCTGCAATGAACATTGGGGTGCATGTGTCTTTTTGAATTATGTTTTTCCCTGGGTATATGCCCAGTAATGGGATTGCTGAGTCATATGGTAATTGTACTTTTAGTTTCTTAAGGAACCTCCATACTGTTCTCCATAGTGGTTGTATCAATTGACATTCCCACCAACAGTGCAAGAAGGTTCCCTTTTCTCCACACCCTCTCCAGCATTTGCTGTTTGTAGATTTTTTTTTTTTTTTTTTTTTTTTTTGGTACGCGGGCCTCTCACTGTTGTGGCCTCTCCCATTGCGGGGCACAGGCTCTGGACGCGCAGGCTCAGCGGCCATGGCTCACGGGCCCAGCCGCTCCGCGGCATGTGGGATCTTCCCGGACCGGGGCATGAACCTGTGTCCCCTGCATCGGCAGGCGGACTCTCAACCACTGCGCCACCAGGGAAGCCCTGTAGATTTTTTGATGATGCCCATTCTAACCGGTGTGAGGTGATACCTCATTGTAGTTTTGATTTGCATTTCTCTAATAATTAGTGATGTTGAGCATCTTTTCATGTGCCTCATGGCAATCTGTATGACTTCTTTGGAGAAATGTCTACTTAGGTCCTCTGCCCATTTTTTGATTGGGTTGTTTGTTTTTTTAATATTGAGCTGCATGAGCTATTTATATATTTTGGAGATTAATCCTTTGTCCATTGATTCATTTACAAATATTTTCTCCCATTCTGAAGGTTGTCTTTTCGTTTTGCTTATAGTTTCCTTTGCAGTGCAAAACCTTCTAAGTTTCATTAGGTCCCATTTTTTAATTTTGTTTTTATTTCCATTACTTTAGGAGGTGGGTCAAAAATGATCTTGCTATGATTTATGCCAAAGAGTGTTCTTCCGTGTTTTCCTCTAAGAGTTTTATAGTGTTTGGTCTTACATTTAGGTCTTTAATCCATTTTGAGTTTATTTTTGTGTATGGTGTTAGGGACTGTTCTAATTTCATTCTTTTACATGTTGCTGTCCAGGTTTCCCAGCACCACTTATTGAAGAGACTGTCTTTACTCCATTGTATATCCTTGCCTCCTTTGTCATAGATTAGTTGACCATAGGTACATGGGCTTATCTCTGGGTTTTCTGTCCTGTTCCATTGATGGATATTTCTGTTTTTGTGCCAGTACCATATTGTCTTGATTACTATAGCTTTGTAGTATAGTCTGAAATCAGGAAGTCTGATTCCTCCAGCTCCGTTTTTTCCCCTCAAGATTGCTTTGGCTATTTTGGGTCTTTTGTGTCTCCATACATATTATAATATTTTTTGTTCTAGTTCTGTGAAAAATGCCATTGGTAATTTGATAGGGATTGCATTGAATCTGTAGATTGCTTTGGGTAGTATAGTCATTTTCAAAATATTGATTCTTCCAATCCAAGAACATGGCATATCTCTCCATCTGTTTGTGTCATATTTGATTTCTTTCATCAGTGTCTTATAGTTTTTCTGAGTACAGGTCTTTTACCTCCTTAGGAAGGTTTATTCCTAGGTATTTTATTATTTTTGCAGCAATGGTGAATGGGATTGTTTCCTTAATTTCTTTATCTGATATTTTGTTGTTAGTGTATAGGAATGCAAGAGATTCCTGTGCATTAATTTTCTATCCTGCAACTTTACCAAATTCGTTGATTAGTTCTAGTAGTTTTCTGGTAGCATCTTTAGGATTATCTATGTATGATATCATGTCATCTGCAAACAGTGACAGTCTTAATTCTTCTTTTCCTATTTGTATTCCATTTATTTCTTTCTCTTCTCTGATTGCTGTGGCTAGGACTTCCAAAGTTAAGTTGAATAATAGTGGTGAGCATGGACATTCTTGTCTTGTTCCTGATCTTAGAGGAAATGATTTGAGTTTTTCTATATTGAGAACGATGTTTCATGTGGGTTTGTCATATATGGCCTTTATTATGTTGAAGCAGGTTCCCTCCATACCCTCTTTCTGGAAAGTTTTCATCAAAAATTTGTATTGAATTTTGTCAAAAGTTTTTTGTGCATCTATTGAGATGATGGTTTTTATTCTTCAGTTTGTTAATATGTTGTATCACATTGACTGATTTGCATATATTGAAAAATCCTTGAATCCCTGGGATAAATCCCAGTTGATAATGGTGTATGATCCTTTTAATATTCTGTTGGATTCTGTTTGCTAGTATTTTGTTGAGGATTTTTGCATCTATATTCATCAGTGATATTGGTCTGTAGTTTTCCTTTTTGTAGTATCTTTGTCTGGTTTTGGTATAGGATGATGGTGGCCTTGTAGAATGAATTTGGGAGTGTCCCTTCCTCTACAAAATTTTGGAAGAGCTTGAGAAGGATGTGTGTTACCTCTTCCCTAAATGTTTGATAGAATTCACCTGTGAAGCCATCTGGTCCTGGACTTTTGTTTGTTGGAAGATTTTTAATCACAGTTTCACTTTCACTACTTGTGATTGGTCTGTTCATATTTTCTATTTCTTCCTGGTTCAATCTTGGGAGGTTACACCTTTCTAAGAATTTGTCCATTTCTTCTAGTTGTCCATTTTATTGGTGTAGTGTTGCTTGTAGTAGTCTCTAATGATGCTTTGTACTTCTGCAGTGTCCATTGTAACTTCTCCTTTTTCATTTCTAATTTTATTGATTTGAGTCTTCTCCCTCTTTTTCTTGATGAGTCTGGCTAAAGGTTTAGCAATTTTGTTCATCTTCTCAAAGAACCAGGTTTTAGTTTTATTGATCTTTGCTATTGTTTTGTTTCTATTTCATTTATTTCTGCTCTGATCTTTATGATTTCTTTCCTTCTACTAACTTTGGGGTGTTTTTTTTTGTTGTTCTTTCTCTAGTTCATTTAGGTGTAAGATTTAGATTGCTTGAGATTTTTCTTTTTTCTTGACGTAGGATTGTATTGCTATAAAATTCCCTCTTAGAACTGCTTTTTCTGCATCCCATAGGTTTTGGATTGTCATGTTTTCATTGTCATTTTTCTCTAGGTATTTCTGATTTCTTCAGTTACCTCTTGGTTATTTAGTAACATATTGTGTAGCCTCCAAGTGTTTGTGTTTTTTACCTTTTCTTCCCTGTAATTTATTTCTAATCTCATAGCATTGTGGTCAGAAAAGATGCTTGATATGATTTCAATTTTGTTAAATTTACCAAGGCTTGATTTGTAACCCAAGATGTGATCTAACCTGGAGAATGTTCCATGTGCATTTGAGAAGAAAGTGTAATCTGCTGTTTTTGGATGGAATGTCCTATAAATATCAATTAAATCTATCTGGTCTATTGTGTCATTTAAAGCTTGTGTTTCCTTATTAATTTTCTGTCTGGATGATCTGTCCATTGGTATAAGTGAAGTGTTAAAGTCCCCCACTACTATTGTGTTACTGTTGATTTCCTCTTTTATAACTGTTAGCATTTGCCTTATGCATTGAGCTTCTCTTATGTTGGGTACATATGTATTTTATAATTGTTATATCTTCTTCTTGGATTGATACCTTGATCATTATTTAGTGTACATCCTTGTCTCTTGTAATAGTCTTTATTTTAAAGTCTCTTTATCTGATATGAGTACTGCTACTCCAGCTTTCTTTTGATTTCCATTTGCATGGAATATCTTCTTCCATCCTCTCACTTTCAGTCTGTGTGTGTCCCTGGTCTGAAGTGGGTCACTTGTAGACAACATAAATATGGGTCTTGTTTTTCTATGCATTCAAGGAGCCTGTGTCTCTTGGTTGGAACATTTAATCCATTCACATTTAAGGTAATTATCAATATGTATGTTCCTATTACCATTTTGTTCATTGGTTTGGGTTTGGTTTTTGTAGGTCCTTTTCTTCTCTTGTGTTTCCCACTTAGAGAAGTTTCTTTAGCAACTGTTGTAGAGCTGCTTTGGTGATGCTGAATTCTTTTAGCTTTGCTTGTCTATAAAACTTTTGATTACTACATCAAATCTGAATGAGATGTTTTCCAGGTAGAATAATCTTGGTTGTAGGTTCTTCCTTTTCATCACTTTAAATGTATTGTGTACTCCCTTCTGGCTTGTAGAATTTATGCTGAGAAATCAGCTAATAACCTTATGGGAATTCCATTGTATGTTATTTGTCATTTTCCCCTTGTTGCTTTTAATAATTTTTCTTTGTCTTTAATTTTTGTCATTTTGATTACTATATGTTTCAGCATGTTTCTCCTTGGGTTTATCCTGCCTAGGACTCTGCAATTCCTGGACTTAGGTGGGTATTTCCTTTCCCATGTTAGGGAAGTTTTCGACTCTAATCTCTTCAAATATCTTCTCTGGCTTTTCTCTCTCTCTTCTGCTTCTGGGATCCCTATAATGTGAATGTTGTTGCATTTAATGTTGTCTCAGTAAAACTTGAATCTGATTCTCTGTTGTTGGGTGGGGCTGAGTTCCCTCCCTGTTGGTTGTTTGGCCTGAGGTGACACAGCACTGGAGCCTACAGGTTCTTTGGTGGGGTTAATGGTCGACTCCAGGAGGGCTCACTCCAAGAAGTACTTCTCAGAACTTCTGCTGCCTGTGTCCTTGTCCCCATGGTGAGCCACAGCCAACCCCCACCTTTGCAGGAGACCCTCCAACACTAGAAGGTAGGTCTGGTTCAGTCTCCTATGGGGTACTTTCCTTCCCCCTGGGTCCTGATGTGCACACTACTTTGTGCATGCCCTCCACGAGTGGAGTCTCTGTTCCCCCCAGTCCTATCAAAGTCCTGCAATCAAATTCCACTAGCCTTCAAAGTCTGATTTTCTGAGAATTCCTTCTCCCTTTGCCAGACCTCCAAGTTGGGAAGCCTGATGTGGGGCTCAGAACCTTCACTCCAGTGGGTGGACTTCTGTGGTATAATTGTTCTCCAGCTTGTGAGTCACCCACCCAATGGTTATGGGATTTGATTTTATTGTGATTGCACCCCTCCTACCATCTCACTGTGACTTCTCCTTTGTCTTTGGGTGTGGGGTATTTTTTGTGTGTGAGTTACACTGTCTTCCTGTGGGTGATTGTTCAGCAGTTAGTTGTGATTCTGGTGCTCTTGCGAGAGGGATTTTTTCCTTGTTTACTTTGTGTTTTTTGTTTGTTTTTTCATTGTTTTTTTGGAGTATAGTTGCTTTACAGTATTGTGTTAGTTTCTGCTGTACGGAAAATTGGATCAGCTATGCATATATATATATATATATATATATATATATCTCCCCTCTTCTTTGGATTTCCTTCCCATCTAGGTCACCACAGAGCATTGAGTACAGTTCCCTATGCTATACAGTAGGTTCACATTAGTTATCTATTTTATACAAAGTAGTGTATATATGTCAATCTCAATCTCCCAATTCATCTTGCCACCCCCCTCCCCCAGTATCCGTATGTCCATTCTCTAGGTCTGTGTCTCTATTTCTGCTTTTCAAATAAGTTCAATTGCATCATTTTTCTATATTCAACATGTAAGCAATATTATATTATATTTGTTTTTCTCTTTGTGACTTAGGTTTTATTTTTATCATTTGACTTGGGTTTTGTTTGTCTGTTTTCTTCCCTCCCCCCTTCTTTTGATCATACTGTGTGGCTTGTGGGGGTCTTGGTTCCTCGACCACAGTACGGGCCTGAGCCCCCAGTGTGGGAGCTCTGAGTCCAGGACTCTGGATCTCCAGAGAATTCCTGGATGCAGGGAATATTAAATGGTGTGAGCTCTCCTGGAGGTATCCATCTCAACACCAAGACCTGGCTCCACCCGAGTGCAGGCTCCAGTGCTGTACACCTCATGCCAAACAACAGCAAGACAGGAAACAGCCCCACCCATCAGGAGACAGACTGCCTAAAGTTGTGCTAAGCTCACAGACACCCCAAAATACACCACCTTACATGGCCCTGCCCATCAGAGGGACAAGACTCAGCTCCACCTCCCAGAGTGCGGGGACCAGTCCCTCCCACCACGAAGCCTACACAAGTACGTGGACCAATCTCACTCACTAGGGGGCAGACACCAGAAGCAAGAGGAACTATGACCCTGCAGCCTGCGGAAAGGAGACCACAAAGACAGTAAGTTAGACAAAAGGAGATGACAGAGAAATATGCTGCAGATGAAGGAGCAAGGTAAAAACCCACAAGACCAAATAAATGAAGAGGAAATAGGCAACCTACCTGAAAAAGAATTCAGAGTAATGGTAATAAAGATGATCCAAGATCTCAGAAATAGAATGGTGTCACGGATTGAGAAGATACAAGAAATATTTACCAAGGACCTAGAAGAACTAAAGAACAAACAAACAGTGATGAACCACATAATAACTGCAATGAAAAATACACTAGAAGGAATCCATAGCAGAATAACTGAGGCAGAAGAATGGATAAGTGAGCTGGAAGATAGACTGCTGGAAATCACTGTCACTGAACAGAATAAAGAAAAAGAATGAAAAGAAATGAGGACAGTCTCACAGACCTCTTGGACAACACTGAATGCACCAATATTTGAATCATAGGGGTCCCAGAAGAAGAAGAGAAAGAGAAAGGGTCTGAGAAAATATTTGAGGAGATTATAATCAGAAACTTCCTTAACATAGGAAAGAAAATAGTCACCCAAGTCCAGGAAGCACAGAGAATCCCATACAGGATAAACCCAAGAAGGAACTCAGCAAGACACATATTAATCAAACTCAGAAAATTTAAATACTAAGAAAAAATATTAAAAGCAACAAGGGAAAAGCAACAAATAACATACAAGGGAATCCCAATAAGGTTATTAGCTGATTTTTCAGCAGAAAGTCTGCAGGCCAGAAGGGTGCGGCAGGATTTATTTAAAGTGATGAAAGGAAAAAACCACAACCAAGATTACTCTACCCAGCAAGGATCTCATTCAGATTTGACAGAGAAATCAAAAGCTTTACAGAAAAACAAAAGCTAAGAGAATTCAGCATCACCAAATCAGCTCTACAAAAGATGCTAGCAGGGAACACAAGAGAAGAAAAAAACCTACATAAACAAACCCAAAACAATTAAGAAAATGGTAATAGGAACGTACATATCAATAATTACCTTAAATGTAAATGGATTAAATGTTCCCACCAAAAGTCACAGGATAGCTGAATGGATACAAAAACAAGACCTATATATATGCTGTCTACAAGAGACCCACTTCAAACCTAGGGACACATACAGACTGAAAGTTAGGGGATGGAAAAAGATATTCCATGGAAATGGAAATCAAAAAATGCTGGAGTGGCAATACTCATATCAAACAAAATAGACTTTAAAATTAAGACTGTTACAAGAAACAAGGAAGGATGCTACATAATGATCAAGAGATCAATCCAAAAAGAAGACAAAATAATGGTAAATATATATGCACCCAACATAGGAGCACCCCAATATATAAGGCAAATGCTAACAGCCACAAAAGGGGAAATCAACAGTAACACAATAACAGTGGGGAATTTTAACACCCCACTTACACCAATGGATAGATTATCCAGACAGAAAACTAATAAGGAAACATAAGCCTAAATGACACATTAGACCAGATAGATTTAATTCGTATTTATAGGACATTCTATCTGAAATCATCAGAATACAATTTCTTCTCAAGTGCACATGGAACATTCTCCAGGATAGATCACATCTTGGGTCACAAATCAAGCCTCATTAAATTTAAGAAAATTGAAATCATATCAAGCATCTTTTCTGACCACAATGCTATGAGATTAGAAATCAATTACAGGAAAAAAAAAAAACTGTAAGAGACACCAACAGGTGGAGCCTAAACAATATATTACTAAACAACCAATGTACTTATATGAATTGTCTAATTATAAAAATGTAACAAACTTAGCAAAAAAAAAGAAACCCTACAAAGAAAAGATCAGGATTAGATGGTTTCACAGTTAAATTCTACCAATTACAAAAATGCCAGTCTCTCTAAAACTCTTCCAAAATTAAAGATAATAGAACATTCTTACTCATTTTAGCAGGTCAGCATTACCCTGATACAAAACCAAGAGAATGACACTATTGCAAGAAAGAAATACTATGGGCCAATATCCTTAATTAATATAGATGCAAAAATTTTCAATAAAATACTAGCAAACTGAATTTAACAACACAGTAAAAGGATTATATGCAATGATCAAGTGAGATTATTCCAAGGATGCAAGAATGATTTATGGAAATCAATAAATGTGATATACAACATTAATAGAGTGAAATATAAAAATCATGTGATCTTCTCAATAGATGCAGAGAAAGCATATTTAAAAATTCAAAATTTTGTCAGGATAAAAACTCTCAACAAAGTTGGTATGGAAAAACACACCTCAACATAACAAAGGCAATATATGACAAGCCTACAGCTGACATCATACTCAAAAAAGTGAAAGACTGAAATCTTTTCCTCTATGATCAAGAACAAGAGAAGGGTGCTTACTGGCACCACTCTAATTCAACATGGTACTGGAAGTCCTAGCTAGAGCAGTTAGGAAATACAAAGAAATAAATTCATCCATATCAGAAAGAAAGAATTAAAATGTCCTCTTTTGCAGATGAAAGGACCTTATATATAGAAAACTGTAAAGACTCCACAAAAAACCTGTTGGATCTAATAAAGAAATTCAATAAATTTTCAGGATATAAAATCGACATATGAAAATTCAGTTGCATTTCAATACATTAACAATGAACTATCTGAAAAGGAAATAAAGAAAACAATTCTATTTACAATACATTGAAAATAATAAAACAGGAATTAATTTAACCAAGAGTAAAAAAAAATACAATAAGACATTGGTAAAAGAAATAGAAAAAGACACAAATAAATTAAAAAATATCTTGTATTCATAGATTGAAAGAGTTAATATTGTAAAAATGTCTATACTACTAAAAGTCAACTATAGAGTCAATAAAATGCCCATCAAAAACCTAGAGTCTGTCATACAGAGTGAAGTAAGTCAGAAAGAGAAAGACAAATACTGTATGCTAACACATATATATGGAATTTAAGAAAAAAAAATGTCATGAAGAGCCTAGGGGTAAGACAGGAATAAAGACACAGACCTACTAGAGAATGGACTTGAGGATATGGGGAGGGGGAAGGGTAAGCTGTGACAAAGTGAGAGAGTGGCACGGACATATATACACTACCAAATGTAAAATAGATAGCTAGTGGGAAGCAGTCGCATAGCACAGGGAGATCAGCTCAGTGCTTTGTGACCGCCTAGAGGGGTGGGATAGGGAGGGTGGGAGGGAGGGAGACGCAAGAGGGAAGAGATATGGGAACATATGTATATGTATAACTGATTCACTTTGTTATAAAGCAGAAATTAACAAAAAAAATTTTTTAAAAAGAAAGAGCCAATTGTGAATTCATAGTATATTACAAGTTTAGTTTTTTAAAACCCCTGAGAAAAAGAGCAGGAGACATATGCAATGAAAGCACACAGACTGAGTCACTCCAGAGACAAGGAAGGAAGAAAGGGTTTTTACTTAGACCTATACCTAATTTACTCTTGGATTCTGATTTAAAAGGCTACTCCTGATATCATACCTCTGCTTTAAAAAACAGAAAGGCTCCACACCATCCAGTGAATCAAGTGAAAATTTCAAAGCAGAGTATTTCAGAGCTATGACAGTCTGGATCTAATCTACTTTCACCATCTTATTGCCAACAGTAGCAACCCTGTGGGCACCCTGTGCTTCAGCCAAATTTGAATAGTCAATGTTTCTTCAACATCTTGTTCCCTCTGATCCACTAGTACTTTGAACTGTGAAAGGATTTGCTCACTTCCTACTCACACTACTCTTATATATACTTAATACATTATATCTCCCTCAGGAAACTGTGAGCTCCCTAAAAGTAGGAACTCCTCTTAATTCACCATGCTACATATTCCACCATACCCATTCCAGGGCAGAAAGCCCAGCATAGACAATGTTTACTTACAAATACTGAAACGAAAGATCAGGAATAGAAATTAAGGAAACAATCCCATTTACCATCACATCAAAAAGAATAAAATACCTAGGAGTAAATCTACCTAAGGAGACAAAAGACCTGTACTCTGAAAACTATAAGATGCTGATGAAAGAAATTGAAGATGACACAAACAGATGGAAAGATATACCATGTTCTTGGATTGAAAGAATCAATATTATCAAAAAGGCTATACTACCCAAGGCAATCTACAGATTCGATGCAATCCCTATCAAATTACCAATGGACCCAGGTGTGGAGACAACACAAAGAGTGCGGTGAGGAGCATCACTATGTGGATGAGGGCCAAGTGACAGGAGATCAGGTCACTAGGCTTAGACCCGCGATGCAGGATGAGTATGAGAATGTGGAAGAGAAGGAGGAAAGCATTGGCTGAGACTCCAACCCCACACTGGAAAAAAAAAACCCAGCATTTTTAATGACAGCATAAGTGGAGACTGATGTTCTTAATGGCATAGAGGAAATGTGTTTTGTGTATATGCAAATAATAATAAACCTCATATTATCAAGGTTCTTTCTTCAGTAGTTAAATCACCACAATTATCAGGTTTGTTTCCCCTAATTATTCTCGATTAACCCTAACTACCTCATACAATTTTTTTAAAATAAATCCTCAGCCTTACTTTCTATGACAAGTTATATATGAAATATGTGTAATTTGTTTTATATATAATATTTAATTACCATTTTATATATTTATATTAAATACACTATATAATATATATTATTTATTAACTATTATATATAACTTTGTAGATTAATACAAAATTATAATATTATAAATATATATCCCAAAATATCTATAATACAGGTATACATTACCTATACTCCTATTGTATAACAGACCCTCACTCTTTACAAAAAATTTTTTTCTGTTCCACATTCCCTAATTTAGTAATGAACAAACAATGATTCAAAACAGTTATATACATATAAAATTTCTCAATAGTATTTATAAAGCTGAACTGAGTAAAATTTTATGAATGTGGAAAGAATGACCAAAACCAAAACTTAGGAAAAATAATACCCAGTTGAGTCTTTCTCATATCACAGCATTTTGACACTTTCTATTATTCATCACTCTTCTATATTTATGAACCCTTATCATTACATTGGACCCCCAATAATACGAAATAACCTCTCTATATTAAATCATCAGATTAGAATACTTAGTTCCATATACTCCCTTATTTTCCTATTCCCAGAATCTGGGGAGTAGGGTGTGGATATCTTTGGGGGTGTTATTCTGCTTGCCACAACTCCTACTAAATGTATCACCTCAAAATGGCTCTGGGTCTCTCTCAGTTTTGAGTTTCTATCCCAGAGATCCCTCATGTAAACTGTACTGATCTCAAGAAGGAATTGCTAAAATCCAGCTTTCAATTACCAACTGGATAGAAACTACATTTATTCTCTTTATGACATCCATGATGCTGCATCAAAATGGATCACATAATGATTCTTTACTTGAGACTTCATTGCTATGAAGATACCCTCCCATGCCTTAGAAAATACTTAGGTTTTTAAAAGTAGAGAAACTTTCCCTCTCATTTTAATCAAGATATCTCCAATATCAAAACACCTTGTAAAATGTCATAAATATTTTTGCAATTACCATTTCATGTTAGTTTCCTTCATACATGCATCATTATTTTTATCAAGTTACTTTAATCCAGTAATCAGCTGTATGACAGTGACAAAATGGAAAACCATCATATTCACTCAGGAATATATTTGATATAGAATAGTGCTCAATTATTTATTCATGGTCACTCATAAGTTGATGGCCAATAAATATAAATACGTAGGACAATTCAGGAATCTTGACAGTATTCTTAGCTCATGCTCAGAAATGGAGTATTGTTCTAAAATGACTTAATATGCATACATTTATAAAGGAGAAATTATATAACTGATTGTGATTGTTACTCTAGCTCCAAAAGCTTAATCTATAAAGGTACGTATATATCTTAAATGCCAGGACCAAACAACTGGTAATCCCCACCAGCATACATATGAATGTTCATTACATTATGAATTTTGCTGTCCTGCTGGACTCAGGAGAAGCACCAGGATAATATTGACTTAAAGACTTAATAGTCCCCACATTTTAAGGGTCACAGTTCATTAATAGTAAAAGAATATTTAAGCATGGACTAGCATTATATTAATGTATAATTATTTACATACATATATGAATATTTTATTAATATACCACATGTATCAGAACCTTATACTAAAAAAGAAAATTAAAATAATTAGATAATATACACAATAATTTTAATACTTTCTATTCTCATCCCATTAGATATCCAGCTCACCTCCTCTAATTTATATCCCTCACTCAACAATGTCCTAAAAATGAGGTGATCATTAAATGGCATCTTTCTCCGATGAGGCTCTTGAGGAAACTGGTGTTCAGCCTGGATAGGAAAGTTACATGGTTCTCATGGATTTGGGTTGACTACTAAAGTATAACTAATCTTACTAGATATTTTGAAAATTTATCTCAACTGTAAGAACTGAAAAATTAACTGATTAGTTGCCAGTAACCTACTTCTGCATCGAAAAAGAATGTCATTTGATATGTATCTGGGTTTTTTTGTTTTTTGTTTTTGCTACACCATGCAGCTTGTGGGATCTCAGTTCCCTGACCAGGGATTGAACCCAGGGCACTGCAGTGAAAGCACTGAACCCTAACCACTAGACCACAAGGGCACTCCCTATCTGAATTTTAAATTTCACTTTCTGTTTTGTGTATTTATATGATGAATCTGGAAATTCCAACATGGAAGAACCATGGAACATGCAATAACATGGTGCTGACTTGAGAGAACGGAAATAGAAGAAATATCCATAGAACTCAGAGATTCGTCAAAGTGCAAAGGAGCATATTGGGTCCTATCTGATACATTAAAAACTTAAAAATCTGAATGCACATCTGAGCACTCACTATGAGAAGTGGCAACCAGTGTTGCTAGGGCTAAGGGTGAAGCACATGACCACTCTCAGTAAACAGATAACCTAGATCAAGTCCATTCTCATTATATTGTCTTTAACCTTAGGCTAATCTCAATATTATGAGCCCCAAATTATACACATAATCATAGATATTTCTGGGGAAAAGAATGGTATTGAATGGACAAGGAACAAAAGCTTGACCATAAGTCTGAGCCTAGATCAGACATTTGGATTAAAGAGAAGGAGTGTAATGAAATGAAGAAGGCTTTCACGAAAACCCAAGTGCTACCTTGCACAAGATGAATGTGTTCTTTTGAAGAAAGTGAAGTTTAATAAAATATTTTCCTTATTTTTATAATAATGTGAAATTGTTAGAGTATTTTATTTAATACATGTATATAAGATCCTCGTACTTACTCTGGTGTATTTAAGTATGTATTTATATGATAAAATAACATTCTGCATGTTGTTTTACTAGTATTACGTTAGTGAAAGTGCCATTTTCCTCATCAGACTTCCCATAATCTATGAATGTTTTTAAAAGATCTACGACTGGACATCGACAGCATAAAGCGATCATGAGAATTTCAGGTGACAAGAGGAGGGAGGTTCAGTTTTGTTCAGTGGCAATAATTAGTAACATGAAAAACAAAGCTGGCAATGTCATTAATGGAAAATCCCTTTCTCACCATGATTAGTACATAAGACCTTTATGAAGAGTCAAATTCCAAAAAATTCATAAGATAAATATCAGATGCCACTGAATAAGTAAAATGCAACTGCTATTGCATGACAATTGAGCTTAGTATCAGGTGCACTTGGAAGCACAAAGATATTTATAATTTTAAGATATTAATTCTCAGCTCTCTTAGGGAAAATCATAGAAAGGGAGAGTATCACTGCAAAAGAGACAGAAAAACACTGTAAGGTCTTGATCACAAATCAAGACAAATTTGGTAAACCCTAAAAGTCCTATCAGGCAGTGGGTTTTTTTTTTTTTTTAGACAATAATATCTTGTTTTATGACATCATGATTTTTAAAAGTTGTAAATATTATAAGTAGACTAAAGTATCTACAAACTTAAAAGAACAAAAACATGTGACTAGATCATTCTGAATTTGTTTAGATAACTTATATTTCAAAGGTAAAAATTCACCTAAGTACATACAGTAAGTAAAATTGCGAAAAATTAGAAATAGTTTGAAATATCAAATGCAGTTCCAATTAAAACATAATGTCACAAAATCATAAAGCTACTTTCAAAAATCTATAAATTTAATGCCTGATAAGATTCATGAAATTGATCTTTTCATCTGGAAAAATCCATTATATTTATTTATGATTAACTAAGATATGAGACTGAAATTACGAGAAGAGAATTCTTCTGACACTTCATTTGGTAAATCCTCTCTCATCCCACCACTCAACTGAGTCTTGAGCTCTCTCGGTAAATAAAACTGAGAAAAAGACACCAAGCAGAGTCTTTGGAGTGAGTCTATGTGTGAGAAGAGACACCCAAGGTCTGATTATAAGGAAGGGATGTCTTCAGTTCATCTCCCCACAGGCTCATAGCTGGCACATGACATAGTCATGTCACCTGTAGAATCTGGAAAGCCCTGATCTTGGGATTGTTAGACATGGAGGCCACCAAAGGGAAAACTGAACGTACCTTATTGCTGGAAAACAACAGAAAAGAAGCACCTGGGTTCCAAATGTTTCCCTGTGTGAGCTCATTTTCCTAGGTCATCTTGCCCTAATGAATTGTAGTGTCTCAGTTCTTGTCAACACAAAAGAAGCCTAACAGTAGCTCTAAATTCAAAACAAGTAGAACACTTATGTCAGAGCCCCCAACATACCTCTACGGGTTCAAGTGATTTCTGCTGGTCTTCACCAGTGTTCTCCATTGGTCTCTATTTTAGGTCATAACTCAACTAGAAGTTCCTTTGTGAGAATTAGGAAAATATCCTCTCATCCTGACCTACAAGGTGAAGAATTTGTCCTCCAGAGAACACAGCTCTAAGCAAGAGCACCTGGGAAGGGGAGCAGAAGGTGGGCTGCTTTTCACTCCCCCATGTACTTTTCCAGGTGCATTCAGAGAGGATGGAAAGGACACTTCCATTCTAAAAGCACTATAGTTGGGGATGTAAAATGTCTGTCCTCAGATATCTTGCTTTGCTGTGAAGGGTCAGGTTCTTCTGGTGGTGTGTTCTGTCTCAGTCTCCTCTGCTGCTTGTACTTACAGGGCTGTTTTATTTCACATGCTCAATATTAGGGCACCACCCTTTAGCAGCAGGTAATACTTTTTCTGTAGCACCATCCTTGTTGTAACTAACCTTGCTACATTTTTGGCCCTCTTTCTTAACCAAGCTTCATTTTATACTAATTTGGTGACTTTCATTCCTCTGAAATTATGAATACTAGCACAGGGCGCCAGTTCTCAGCATGTTTGAATTCAACCTGGTCTATTTCTCACAAATCATTTTTGCTTCTCTAATAAACAAGTTTGTCATTTGGCTTCAGTCAGGAACGCCCACCCCACGGGCTTCTACAGTCTAAAATTACACTTATTCCTGCCATCAACAACCTAGGCCCATCTGTCATTAGCCACCATCACTATGATTTTTTGTTCAACTCACATGGATATTTTAGGTCTGGAATTGTTGCCATCTTTGAAGCTTAAAGCTTCTTCTTTAACTTTTGTGTAATACCAAGGAAAAAACTTTCAACCAAGAATCCTGTACCCTGAAAGCTATGAAAAATAAAGGCAAAGACATTCCAGATAAACAAAAACTGAGCCAATTTGTTGTTAGCCATCTTACATACTAAAGGAAGTTCTTCAGTCTGAAAGCAAGTGACCCCAGATAGAATGCACAAAAAAGATTACCAGTAAAGGTAATTTTGTAATTATAAGAGACAATATGAATGCATATTTTTGTCCTTTCTTATTTTATTTAATTTTTAAATCCACTGTATAAAATGTGTATATAATTGCATTGTTGGCCCTATAAGTATAGGAATGCAATGTATCTCCCAACAAATGTGAAAAGAGGTGGATGGGAACAAAGCTTTTCGGGGCTCAGAAAATTGCTCTAGATTATAACTTGAATCCATAGGAAAAAAATGAAGGGAATATGTTATGGGAAATAATATTAATATAAAAAACTGTAAATATATAAGTTGCTACATGTAAGCTTCATGGTAATCCCAAAGCAAAAACATATAGTAGCAACACAAAAGTGAAAGAGAAAGCAATCCAAGCATACCACTAAAAAAAATCATCAAATCAAAAAATTCAATTTTTTCTGGGTGTAGTATTCCTGGTTAGCCATTTTTTTTCTTTCAGTATTTTGAATATTTCATCCCACTTCTTTCTGGCCTGCAATGTTTCTGCTAAGAAATCCACCAATATTCTTATGGGTATTCCCTTGTATGTGACATATCCCTTTTCTCTTGTGCTTCCCAAATTGTCTGTCTTGAACTTCTGAAGATTTGGTTATAATGCATCTTTGTAGATTTCCTTGGGTTTATCTTATTAGAACCTGTTGGGAATCCTAGATCTGGATGTCTATTCCCTTTGCCAATTTTTGGCCATGACTTCTTTAAGGGCCATGACTGCCCTTTTCTCTTTTTGTTTTTTTCTGGGACCCTCATAATGTCTGGGTTATTGGAATCTAAGTCACTTAAGCTTTTTTCACACTTTTTCATTATTTTTGCTCCTTTGACAAGACAATCCCATCAACCTCTCTTCCAGTTCCCTGATCATTTTATCTGCTTGATTTAGTCTACTCTGGAACCCCTCTACCCCTCTACTCTATTTTTCAGTTCAGTTATTGTATTCTTCAGCTTCATGGTTTCTGTTTGGTACATTTATAGTATATATTTGCTATCTCTTTATTGAAATTCTCATGTTGTTCATGCATTGTTTTCCTGACAACACTGAACATCTTTATGGAAATTACTTTGCTTTCTCTGTCATGTAAATCATACATGTTTGCTTCATTAGAATTGGTTCCTGGAGATTTATCTTATTCCTTTGTTTAGAACACGTTTTCTTGCCTCTTCATTTTCCTTAACTCAGTGTGTCCTGCAATGTGTGTCCTCAGCGTGTCCTTAATTCAGTGTGTCCTTAACTCAGGATATGTGCATTAGACAAAACAGCCGCCTCTCCCAGTCTTCACAAAATGCCCTCATACAGGAGAAGTCCCTCAACAATCATCCTTACCAGAGATTTGGGAAAACCCTCATCCTTCCTAGTCCAAACCACTGTCTTTTTTCTTAGCAGTCCCCAGCCATCTATATGCTGAGTTCCATCAGCACTCTGAGATACGTAAAAGAGAATCCAGTTCCTTGGGCAGCCATGGGAAATTTTGGAAATTTGTACAAGTAGTCCCACTCTTTCCCTCCCAGGGAGAATTTGGGAACTGAGAGTTTTCTCAGGGTCAAGCGGTGCTGCACCAGAACATCTTAGACTGTTCAGGCTGCTGTGACAAAATCCCATGGACTAGGTGGCTTATAAGCAACAGAAATTTAGTTCTCACAGTTCTAAATGTTGAAAAGTACAAGATAAAGGCATCAGGTGACTTGGTGTCTGATGAACACTCACTTCTTTGTTCATGGATGGCTGTCTTTTTGCAGTGTCTTCATATGGTAGAAGGGGTAAAGGATTTCTCTGGGGCCTCTTTTATCCTATTCATGAGGGCTCTACCCTTATGATCTAATTACCGCCCAAACCCACCATGTCAAATACCAACACATTGGGAATTAGGCTTCGACGTATGTATTTGTGGGAGAGACACGTTCAGTCTATAGTATGGGGGTAGAGCATGTCAGGAGAGGGCATTTCCTTTTTCCTTACTGGCATTGATGTGACCGGTTTCACACTCACCCAAGATGCAAAAGCCTCTTAATTGCTTTCTGCATTTTTCATGAAGTCAATTGATTTGTGTATTGTTGACTTGGTGTGCCTGCGGGGAAAAAGATTTTCTAGTGATTCATATTCTGGTTTCTTGCTCATGTCACTAGACTACAAAATTTCTTAAATTCTTTATTTAAAGTTATCATGGAAAATTTGAAATCTTAACAATGATAAGGATAATTACATAATTAACCCTGTCAAAAGTACCCATTACAAGGCTTCAGTGATTCTCATTATTCTGCTTTTCATTTTCAACTATCAACTCTGATTATCCTGGTGGCATATTAAATATAAGATATAAGATGTTTTTGTTTGTAAGAAATTTAGTACTTTAGTACCTTTAGTATCTTGTGGATGAAGAGAAGAATTAATGAAAATATCATTATCACACGTAATAAAATACTGTACAAATATTTTAAAACATCATATAAAACCCAGTTAGATAGTGTTTTATGCTTGAAACTCTTGAGTTCTACAATCAACAGATATTTCACATGATATAACATTTTAGGTCTAATATTTACCTGGAGAATCAAAAGTGACAATGAATGAATATATTTAATGTTGTATAAATGGCCATAGACTAGATTTGGTACGGAAAATGTGAAATAAACTAGATATTCCCAACCCATTTATTGTGAAAACAAACACAAGGGAGGAAGAAAAGACATTCAATTTTAAGGGTAACTGATAAAAAGTCCAGATGAAAATAATATTCAGGCTTCACAGAAGAACAGAGCTTTCAGCATCTAATTAAAGTTTTCTGCCCATTGGACATGGCATAGCAAAGCTATAATGAGGGAGAGAGAAAGCCATAAAGGTAATGAGAGTCCTTTAGGCAGTGAAAACCTCAGATTTGAAAAATCTCAAGAAGCAGAAAATTGTACTCTAGGACTTGATGATTTATGTACACTTTTCTTGTAACAAAGAATCCCCAGATTAATGAGAAGAAGAAGACACAACCTATTGGAGAATGGAGGGAAATAGTAATTTATAGAAACAAGATGACTCTTCATTTGGCTGAGCAGAAATTGGAACAAAACGTACATGGAATATTTAACTCCCATGAGAAGGTCCTCAAGATGCTTACCAAAACCCCACACTTTTGGTTTGAAATTGACCACTCTTAGCCCTGGATCAAAGCATTCCACCCATGGACCCTAATAAAGGCATGGGCCCCAGGTGCTGCCCTGCCTGCACCCTGCCTTAACCTCCCTGCATGTGTCCTCAAGGTGAGCCACGTATTTCCACCAGGACCTGTGAGTAATAAACGTCACTATTTCAGTTCCCTAGTGGTGTTTTCTTGAACCCTCGATGGCCAGCTGACACCTTGGGGGCTCTAATTAACAAATGTTAATTTAACAAAGTCACAACACTTTGCTTCCAAATCTTCTGTATAAAAGACCCTTCTCCCCTAGTTTTTGTTGGTAGAGGGCTCCAACCACTTCCAGTTTAGCACAGCCCAACTGGGATGGATGTATTCTCAGAAAAACGCTTGAAAAACTTAACATACCTCAGTTTGTCTTTTTTTGTTTTATTTTTGTTTCTTTGTGCGGTACGCGGGCCTCTCATTGTTGTGGCCTCTCCCGTTGCGGAGCACAGGCTCCGGACGCGCAGGCTCAGCGGCCATGGCTCACGGGCCCAGCCGCTCCGCGGCATGTGGGATCTTCCTGGACCGGGGCACGAACCGGTGTCCCCTGCATCAGCAGGCTGACGCTCAACCACTGTACCACCAGGGAAGCCCTCTCAGTTTGTCTTTTAACACACTATATACTGCAATTTATTTAATTAGTTCTTTTTCATTGTGTCTTCAAATTACGTCTATTTTTTTCTCACATAAAGAATCCTCCCGTGAAGACACAGACTCCCTATAACTGGGGACCTGGCACCTGTGGTCTGCCTTCCTGAGGTCAACCACCTGTCTAGCCGTCTTCCTGGTGCCCGATTCAGACTTGCTGATTTAGCACACGGAAAAGGAAACAGAGCTGCTGATATGGAAGGCACCTGAGAGCTTAAACCCGGGATCCACATGCCTTCTTCAGTTTCTCTTTCTCCTGAACCCCCGGTTTACAGTATGGCAAATTTTCTTGTTTCTATTCACCCCCATTATTTTTTTAATTTGCTTTGAGAGACAGGGATCTCGTTCACTGGTAGCTCTAGATACACATTCTTAACTCTTCATAAACCACCCAAGCAATCCACAATCACTTTTCTTCTCAATCTACAGTTCTGAAACAGTGAAAGTCCTCTTTGTTCAGTTTGGAATCGCATATGTTCTTTGGACCAATTGCAGTGTCCAGGGGAAAGGGGGAACCCTTGTTAGCTGAGCCTTTGGACATCTTCGGGCGGATTGCTCTGATTGGTTCCTCCAAGCATCCCTGTGATTTGTCTAAACTTCAGGTCAGGAAGAACCTGAGGCTAGATACAGTGTATTAATGAAAGAAAGAGGGCAAGGAGGCAGGGAAGGTAGGGGAAGGAAGGGAGGGAGAGAAAGAGAGAAAGGAAATTAATGAAATACAAGAAAAAAGACACAAAATGCATCTCATAAGGTTAAAACTTTCAATATTTTGCTATTTTTTCTGCATGTTTGTATTTTTATGAATTGGCTTTGGTCATAATTTTTAAAAAAGAATAGAAAAACGCATAAAAATGAACTCTATAAAGATGCACCTGCTGTAGGGAACATCTTTTTAAAGCACTCTTGGTAGAGCCACCTCAACCTTTTGGTTTATGATTGGTTGATGCCCTGTACGAGGACTATCCAATCAGAGTGGATATTTCCTTCTTGTCCAATCAGAACAAGGCTTTCAGGAGTCCTCATCTGAATATAGCAACTATAAATAGGCCACTCCTGCCCCAACCTGACACTTTCCCTTCTGCAGGGCTGGGCTTGTTTGCACTTTAGTTTTGGGGTTCTGCTAGTTCCCAAAGATAGAGTGCCACTCCAGCCCTGAGGAGAGGAACAGGAGAAGCACAGTGGCAGCAGCAGGAAGGGCTGCCCCACAGGTGCATGAGGTGCTGGAGCAGGTTCCATGTTGAGAACTTTCCTAGGTCCAAGTGTTTCCCGGTCTCCCGAGGTCTGGTGCCTTGGAAGTTCCCTTGTTAATGTCTGTGAACGTGTCGCATGGGGGCCACAGGCAACCACAAGCCCTGGACAGTGTCCTCTGGAAGGCAGGAAGAATACCTTGTGACGTGTGTGTATTTTCCTTGAACCGCTGCTGGTTGTAAGGGTCCTTCTTGCAGGTACTGCCTAGTGTCTCAGCTAGTTCTGCTGGGGACAGAGGTCTCAGTCCTGGTTGAGAGGAAGGAGGTTTCACTGGCTCCTCGTTGTTCTAGGAGCACTAGATACATTCCCCTCAGATCCTGCTGGTCCTGGGAGGCACCTTGTCCTGTCATAGGGCCTCTGGTCAATCTGGGGAGGAATGAGCCTATTTGGCTGCCTTGTGTTCATAGATTGTGGGAAACACCTGATGGGTCTCGTTCTTCAGTTAAGTGGGAGAGCTAAGGCACCCTGCTACTTTTCCTTTTCACTGCCTTTCAGAGTTCTGCTTTGAGTAATTTTTATGTTATTTCCAGGGTTTGTAGTTGTGCTTGGTAGAGAGGAGCAAGGAAGAAGGAAGACGTGTCTACTCTGACTTGTCCAGACTGGAAGTTCCTACTCCCCGTCTTTTTCGTTGATTCAGGATTCTTCTCACATTCTAAACTAAGTTATCTAAGTTGGATTTGAAGTTTCCTCCAACAAGGCACTCATAAAATTTACTTCCTATAATTTTTGGTTGCATGATCCAACCAAACTCACCACCCTTGATCATTTACTGCTACATGACCGCCATGCAGTAAAACCACACAAGTTACAGGATGCTAGAAAAAAGAGGCAAGCTGCTGCCTTCCATCCAAATAGAGTAACATTAGCATATCACTCACAAGCCCTCATCGCTTTTTATCTGACATAAAAATTAGGGCTCCTGGGCTTCCCTTGTGGCGCAGTGGTTGAGAGTCCGCCTGCCGATGCAGGGGACACGGGTTCGTGCCCCGGTCCGGGAAGATCCCACATGCCGCGGAGCGGCCGGGCCCGTGAGCCATGGCCGCTGAGCTTGCGCGCCCGGAGCCTGTGCTCCGCAACGGGAGAGGCCACAACAGTGAGAGGCCCGCGTACCGCAAAAAAAAAAAAAAAATTAGGGCTCCTCAAATATATCTCCACTCTCTTTGCTGCTACTTATGTACTATATAAAAAGTTGTATTCTCAATTCCCATCTGATTCTCCTTCAGCCATTCAGATTTCACCTGGCTTCTTGGTTGGAGCCTGGCTTCCTTCATCAGCAACTGTGTTCTCTCCACCTATTGCTAAACCTGATGGATTTTTTTCCCCACAACCTCTAGCACTGTGATATGTATTATTTTCACAACTTTTAACAAATGTTAGGAAATTTTAAAATATCACAACACTTAGTTTAACTTCTTAAATTTTTAGGAAGGACTGAAATTTAGGCCTGCATTATATTTTTTACGGAAACCAATCTTAGATTTTAGATTATTAGAAAGGTATGAACAGTGTAGGGAAACAGAAGGAGAAATAGAAAAAAAATAAAAATTAAAAACAAAAATTAAAAGTTGTTGCTATCAGTTTCTCTATACTGCTGGTCAGTCTGTGTGTGGATCTTGATTTCCATATCAGTCAGTAGGTAACCACTATCTGCTTCCTGTTGTTACATAGTAGATTGTATTTTCTAATCTATAGTGGCAGAAAGCAGGTCAGTGTTTTCCTGAAGACCAGCAGAAGGCACAGGAGAGAAATGACAAAGGGAGGCAAGGAAAATTGGAGGATGATAGATATATTCATTATGTTGACACTTTCACTGGTTATATGTATGTATGTATAAAACCATTTTAAAGCCCCCCAAGAAAACATATCAAGTAGTTTATTTAAAAAATGAAAACTACATAGGGACCTCAAATCTTCATATTATAGTGGAGTAGAAGACCTCAATCACATCTTGATAAAATGTTTCCCAGGTATAGCTTCATATACAGCATGGAGTGAACAAGAAGAGACAAAAACCTAAAACCAGCATTCTAAGGGCAATCAGTGAAAGCCCGATCAGGAAAGACCACCAGGGCCAAAGTCAGATTTAGTGATTCCATGCAGTGAGGGAAGGCATCCAGACAAAAGGGGGAAGGGAATCATCATTTGTAAGTTGTACGTTCCCATTGACGGATTCTGAGGATGGTCCAGGGAAGCAAAGGACAGTTCTGGATTAATGGTGTGTCTGGGGTAAGATTAAGAGAAGCAAGAGTTAACCAAAAATTGGATGTGGTCATGAGGCAAAGGTGGTTTAGCAATTGTATATTCCAGGCATTGCATGGTATAGTAAAGGAGATCTGAAACATCACTGATATAAAACAGGAGTCATTAAAACGTGGGGTGGGGGGCTTCCCTGGAGGCACAGTGGTTAAGAAACCACCTGCCAATGCAGGGGACATGGGTTCAGTCCCTGGTCTGGGAAGATCTCACATGCCACGGAGCACCTAAGCCCGTGGGCCCGACTACTGAGCCCGCACGCCACAACTACTGAATCCTGCGCACCCTAAAGCCCATGCTCTGCAACAAGAGAAGATGCTGCAATGAGCAGCCCGCGCACCACATCGAAGAGTAGCACCCTCTCACCGCAACTAGAGAAAGCCCACACGCAGCAACGAAGACCCAAGGCAACCAAAAAAAAAGGCAGGGTGGGGGATACTTGGGCATTTCACAGCTGCTGCATGGCCTTGGGCTAAACAGTGTTACTCATTAACTTTGCAGCTAGATGTATCTGTATCTGTCCTCCCCATATGTTATCAGCTGAGATGACTTGTGTCTGTTTTTATTTTACAGTCCTTGTTGATTTATACACTTTTATATCTGACACCAATTCAGCCTTAAGAGGAAGGCAAAGGGTCTGGGAGGAAATATCCGGGAGGAAAGATGTGCTGTTTTACGGTTTCAGGGAAAGTAGAGAAGGCATTGGGCTGGATGGAGCAAGGCAGGATGTTGGAACTGAGATTCTTGGATACAGCTAGAAACTTCAAGGGGCCATACAATCATTAAAATTATAGACTGGAGGAAAAAAATGCCCATTCACTCAGGAGACAAAAAGATGGCTTACTTTGCCCTGGTTACTGCACTGTGTCTCCCCGAAGATAACATTACACTGCACATACTTTGTTTTGTGGCTAAACTTAGCCTCTGAGTTCCTCTGAGAAGTCACAGGACAGGACTGCTATTCCCCTTGTGCTGATCCAGCCATAGAGGTTGCTTTGTGTCATAGAAGTCCCAGAAGGAGAGGAGATTGTGCTTTGCTAAAAAAAAAATATATATATATATTTCAACTAACAATGGCTGAAAACATCCCAAATGTGACACTGTTTCCTGCAGTTATTTCTTTGCTTTGCATCTCCTTCTTAGAGAATTTTAGGCAAATTTTCTGGTCAACATTCGGGAAATAGCATAAATTGAAAGGAAGAGAAAACAAGCCTGATTTAGGAAAAAAGGAAATTGCAAGTGTGACATGAGCAGCCTATTTATATAACCTGTATTCAAATTAGGACTCCTAGAATACTTAATTCTGATTAGATAAGAAGGGACTATATCTCCTGAATGCCAACCTTGATTGAAAAATCTTCCTACCTGGCATCAATCGATCAAAAAACAAAAGATTGTGCTGGCTCTACCTTGAGTACTTTGAAAAGACTGTCTCTTACAGCACATACATTTCTGTAGAGTTCAGTTTTAGCTATTCAAAATTGGTGTTTTTTTAATCATGACTTAGAACAAGGCATAGAAATAGACACATGCAGAAAAACAGTTGAGCAAGGTATGAAAACAGTATAAATCTTTTGAGATGTTATGAACTCAATTACTATTGCAAGTCAGTCTACATATTTCAGTGGGTTCTTTTCTCTGAATATTCTCCTATTTATTTCTTTTTTCCTCTCTTCTGGCCTTTCTCTCTCCTTCTTTCCTTTTTTTTTTTAACATCTTTATTCGAGTATAATTGCTTTACAATATTGTGTTAGTTTCTGCTGTATAAGAAAATGAATCAGCTATATGTATACATATATCCCTATATTCCCTCCCTCTTGCATCTCCCTCCCACCCTCCCTATCCCACCACTTTAGGTGGTCACAAAGAGGTTTTATCATGGATGATGTTGGATTATGAGAAATATTTTTCTTGGTATCTTGATGCATTTATTTTCTTTTTTCTTTTATTCTACTTATACTGTGTGTTATATCAATTGGTTTGGGGATGTTAAAACAATCTTCTATTCCTGGGATAAACCCCACTCACATGTATACACACATACACCCATTACCCCACTCAAAATAAAGAACATTTCCATCACCCCAAATTTTCCCTCATGCCCCTTGAATCCTTACACCCCATGGACAAACACTGTTTTGATTTCTGCCACCAAGTTTAGTTTTGCCATTTCTTGAAATTCATATACATGAAACCATACATTATGTTTTCCTTTGTATCTGACTTCTTTCAGTCAACAGTGTTTTTCAGATCAATGTATGTTATTATTATGTATATAAGTATTTTGTTTTTGTTCTTGCTGACAAATATTCTGTGGTAAAAACAAGTGACAAGACACTCACTTATTCTCCTGATTATAGACACCTGGTCTGTGTGCCATTTTAGCCTTCTAAAAACATTCTTTCATAAGTGTTTTTCTCGACATACGCTGTAATTTCCTTTTCTTAAAATTTTATTGGAGTATAAGTTGTTTACAATGTTAGGTTAGTTTCAGGTGTACAGCAAAGTGGTTCAGTTATACAAGTACATATATTCATTCTTTTTCAGATTCTTTTCTCATACAGGTTATCACAGAATATTGAGTAGATTTCCCTCTGCTATAGAGTTGGTCCCTGTTGGTTATCTATCTTATTCAATATATATAGTAGTGTGTGTGTATTCATCCCAAGCTTCTGATTTATCCCTCCCCCACATCATGTTTCCCCTTTGGTAACCATATGTTTGTTTTTAATATCTGTAAGTCTTTTTCTATTTTGTAAATCAATTCATTTGTTTCCTTTCTTTTTTAAATTAGATTCCACATATGAGTGATATCATATGATGTTTGTCTTTCTCTGACTTACTTCACTTAGTATGATAATCTATAGGTTGGTCCATGTTACTGTGAATGGCATTATTTCATTCTTTTTATGGCTAAGTAATATTCCATTGTATTTATATATGTACCACATCTTCTTTAACCATTTTCTGTTGATGGACATTTAGGTTGCTTCCATGTCTTGGCTATTTTAAATAGTGCTGCAGTGAACATTGGGGTGCATGTATCCTTTCAAATTATGGTTTTCCCCAGGTATATGCCCAGGAGTGGGACTGCTGGATCATATGGTAGTTCTATTTTTAGTTTTTTAAGGAACCTCCATACTATTCTCTATAGTGGTTGTACTAATTTACATTCCCACCAACAGTGTGGAAGAGTTCCCTTTCCTCAACACCCACTCCAGAATTTATTGTTTGTAGACTTTTTGCTGATGTCCATTCTGACCAGTGTGAGATGGTACCTCATTGTAGTTTTGATTTGCATTTCTTTAATAATTAGTGATGCTGAGCATTTTTTCATCTGCTTTTTGGCCATCTGTATATCTTCTTTGGAGAAATGTCTAGTTAGATCTGCCTATGTTTTGATTGGGTGGTTTTCTTGACATAGAGCTGCATGAGCTGTTTGTAAATTTGGGGGATTAATCCTTTGTTGGTCACTTCGCTTGCAAATATTTTCTCCATTCTGTGGGTTTTCTTTTTGTTTTGTTTATGGTTTCCTTTGCTGTGCAAAAGCTTTTAAGTTTAATTAGGTCCCATTTGTTTATTTTTGTTTTTAATTTCATTACTCTAGGAGGTGAATCAAAAAAAGATATTACTGTGATTTATGTCAAAGAGTGGTCTGCCTATGTTTTCCTCTAAGAGTTTTATAGGGCTTCCCTGGTGGCGCAGTGGTTGAGAGTCCACCTGCCGATGCAGGGGACACGGGTTCGAGACCCGGTCTGGGAAGATCCTACATGCTGCGGACTGGCTAGGCCCGTGAGCCATGGCCACTGAGCCTGCGCGTCTGGAGCCTGTGCTCCACAACAGGAGAGGCCACAACAGTGAGAAGCCTGCGTAAAAAAAAAAAAAAATACATAGATTGGTTGAATGGGTAAAAAGACAAGATTCATCTGTAAGCTATCTGCAAGAGACTCTCTTTAGATCTAATGACATACATAGGCTGAAAGTAAAAGGGTGGAAAAAGGTATTCTACACAAAGGTTAACCAAAAGAGAGCAGGGGTAGCTACTTAAATCAGACAAAATGGCCTTTAAGTAAAAATTCATCATAAGAGACAAAGGAGGACATTATAGAAAGATAATGAAAGATATCTTCCATTCATCAGGAAGACACAACAAATATATATATATATATATATGGTCAGAGGTCCCAAATATATGAAGCAAACATGAGGAAATTCGAGTGAGAAATAGACAGCTCCACAATAATAGTAGGAATATTCAATATCCCACTTTCAACCATGGATAGAACAACCATAAATAATAGAATAGAACAAATCAATAAGGAGATAGAAATCTTGAACAACATTACAGACTAACTGAACTTAACAGATGTACAGAACACTGATCTAACAACGGAAGAATACACATTTTTCTGAAGTGCACATGGAATAGTCTCAAGGATAGACCATATGTTAGGTCACAAAACAAGTCTTAGCAATTTTAAAAGACTGAAAATCATACAAACTATCATTTCTGATCACAATGGAATGAAACTAAAACTCAACAGGCAAGAGAAAAACTGAAAAAAACCTCATATAGGTGGAAATTAAACAACACACTCTTAAACAGCCAATGGAGCAAAGAACAAATGCCAAGGAAAATTAGTAAGTACCTGGATATAAATGAAAATGAAGACACAAAGTACCAAAACTTATAAGATACAGCAAAAGCAGTGTTAAGAAAGAAATTTATATCTGTAAATTTTACATTAAAAAAAGAAAGATATCTCATATCTACCACTTAACATTACACTTCAAGGAATGAGAAAAGTAAGACAAACTAAACCTGGATATAGCAGAAGGAAGGAAATAATGAAATTAGAGCAGTGATAAATGAAATAAAAACAGAAAAGCAATACAGAAAAACAACAAAAGAGTTTGTTCTTTGCAAAGAACAATGAAATTGATTACTTAACTAACCATGATAAAAGGGAGAATACTCAGATAATTAAAATCAGAAATGAAAGAGGAGACATTACAACTGATTCTACAGAAATAAAAAGTATTATGAGAGAATACTATCAACAACTGTATGCAAAAAAACTGGATAATGTAGAATAAATGAATAAATTCCTAGAAACGCAGAATCTATGAAGACTAAATCATGAAGAAATAAAAACATCTGAACAGACCTATAATTAGTAAGGAGATTTAATCATTAATCAAAAACTTCTGAACAAAGAAAATCCCAGGACAGATAGCTTCATTGGTAAGTTCTATCAACATTTAAAGAAGCATTAGGTCGTGGGACTTCCCTGGTGGCGCAGTGGTTAAGAATCCACCTGCCAATGCAGGGAACATGAGTTCAATCCCTGGTCCAGGAAGATTTTACATGCCGTGGAGCAACTAAGCCAGTGCACCACAACTACTGAGCCTGCACTCTAGAGCCTGCAAGCCACAACTATTGAACCCACATGCCACAATTACTGAAGCCTGCATGCCATAGAGCCCTCGTGCTGCAACTACTGAAGCCTGCACACCCGTGCTTTGCAACAAGAAAAGTCACCACAATGAGAAGCCCATGCACCACAACGAACAGTAGCCCTACTTGCTACAACTAGAGAAAGCCTGCGTGCAGCATTGAAGACCCGATGCAGCCAAAAACAATTTTTTTTAAAAAAAGAGGAATTAACACCAATCCTCCTCAGACTTCAAGAAATTGAAGAGGAGAGAACACTCCCAGACTGATTTTATGAGCCAGCATTACCCTGATACCAAAGGAAACAAAGACTACAAGAAAAAAAACACAGACTAAAATTCCTAGTGAATATCCATGTAAAAGTTTGCAACAAATACTACAAAGAGAGTTTAACAGCACATTAAAAGGATTACACATCATGAACAAATTGGATTTATTCCTGGGATGCAAGGATAGCTCAACATACAAAAATCAACTAATGTAATACACAACATAACAGAATGAGGAAAAAACCCATAGAATCATCTCAAGGAATGCAGAAAAGTCTTTTGACAAAATTCAAACTCTTAAGAAAAAAACCTCTCAATAAACTAGGAGGAGAAAGAAAGTACTTCAACATAATAAAGGCCATATAGGAAGCCCATAGCTACAAATCAACAAGGACTGAAAGGTTTCCTCCTAAGATCAGAAACAAGGCAAAGGTGCTAAATTTTACCACCTGTGTTCAGTATAGTACTGCAAGTCCTAGTCAGAGCAATTCAGCAAAAAAATAAATAAAATGTATTCAAACTGGAAACAGAAAAGGACAATTATCTCATTCCACAGACAATATAATCTTATATGAAGAAATCCCTGAAGATTGCACGTGTGCGTGCACACACACACACACTTAAAACTAATAAATGAATTCAGCAAAGTTGCAGAAAACAAAATCAACACATGAAAACCAGTTGCATTTCTATACACTAACAATGGAGAATCTGTAAAGAAAATTAAGAAAACAATCCCATTAAAAGAGCATTAAAAAGAACAAAATACTTAGGAATAAACTTATCCAAAGAGGTGAAAGTCTTGTACACTAAAACTACAAGTCTTGTACTACAAAACTCACTAACAACAAATTATCTGAGAAAGACATAAAGGAAATGATCCTATTTGCAATAGCATCAAAAACAATAAAGTATTTAGGAAAAATTTAACCGAGAAGTTGAAAGATCTCTACACTGAAAGACATGGAGCAGTATCCTGTGTTCATGGACTGAAAAAATTAATATTGTTAAAATGTCCATACTACCCAAAGCCATCTCTATCAAAATATCAATGGCATTTGTTTTTACAGAAAGGGAAAAAAAATCCTAAAATTTATATAGAACCACAAAAGACTCCAAAGAGCCAAAGAAATTCTGAGAAAGAAAAAACAAAGCCGGACACATCACATGTCCTGGCTTCTAACTATATTACAAAGTTATAGTAATAAAACAGTATGGTACTGAATTAAAAACAGCAATGGAACATAATCAAGGCTTCAGAAATAAATCCATGCAAATATGGTTAACTAATATTTGACAAGGGAGTCAAGAAAACTCAGTGGAGAAAAGACAGTCTCTTCAATAAATGGTGCTGGGAAAAGTGGATATGCATATATAAAAGAATGAAACCAGACCCCTATGTTATACCACTCACAAAAATTAACTCAAAATTGATTAGAGTTAAATGTAAGACCTGAAATCATAAAAGTTCTAAAAGAAAAAATAAGAGAAAAGCTTCTTGGCAGAAGTCTTGGTAATGATTTTTTAATGAACATGACACCTAAAGCACAAGAAACAAATAAAAAACAAGTGATACTACATCAAGCTAAAAAACTTCTGCACAGCAAAAGAAATAACGATGTGAAAACACAACTTATGGAATGAGAAAACATATTTGCAAAACCATATATCTGATAAAGGATTAATATCCAAAACATATAAAGAACTCTTACAAAACTCAATAGCAAATAAATAATCCAATTTAGAAATGGGCAAAGACCTGAATAGATATTTTTCCAAACAAGATATTCAAATGGTGAACAGGTACTTGAAAAGGTGCTCAACATCACTAATCATTAGTAAAATGCAAGTCAAAGTTACAATGAGATATAACTTCATATTTGTTAAAATGCCTATTATCAAAAAGATGAGATAACAAATGCTGATGAGGATGTGTAGAAAAAGGAATCCTTATGCACTGTTGGGGGGAATGTAAATTGATATAGCCACTACGGAAACAGCATGAAGTTTCCTCAAAGAATTAAACATAGAACTACCATATGATCTGGTAGTTCAACTTTGGCGTGTATCCAAAGAAAACAATATCTGCACCCCCATGTTCATTGCATTTTTTACAACAGCCAAGACATGGAAACAACTTAAGTTTTTTTGACAGATGAATGGACAAAAAAAAAAGTGGTAATATGTACACACACACACACACACACACACACACACGGGAGGGGAGACTAAATGAGTAAATGGAGCTATAATAAATAAATGTTTCCATTTTTTACTGGAATTAAGTAAGTATGATCTGAAGTAAATTGTGATAAATTAAGATGCATATTGCAATCCCAAAAGTAACCACTAAGAACTCCCTAATTTAAAAAAAAAGGATTAGGGGATTCCCTGGTGGCACAGTGGTTAAGAATCCGCCTGCCAATGCCGGGGACACAGGTTTGATCCGTGGTCCGGGAAGATCCCACATGCCATGGAGCAACTAAGCCCATGCACCACAACTACTGAGCCTATGCTCTAGAGCCTGTGAGCCACAGCTACTGAAGCCAGCGTTCCACAACTACTGAAGTCCACATGACACAACTACTGAAGCCCATGCACCTAGAGCCTGAGCTCCACAACAAGAGAAGCCACTGTAATGAGAAGCCTGTACACCACAATGAAGAGTAGCCCCCGCTCTCTGCAACTAGAGAAAGCCCAGGTGCAGCAACAAAGACACAACACAGCCAAAAATAAATTAATTAATAAAAGGATTAAAGTGGACCACTGGAAAATATTTAATATAAAAAAAAGTGGTAAAGAGCTACACAACAACACAAAAGACATGTGATAGAAAATAAATAGCAAAGTGATAGACCTACAGCAAACCATATAAAATAATACTAGAGTACATCAAATACTCCAATCAAAAGGCAGAGATCATCACTGGGGGAAAAAAGCAAAAATAAATAAATAAATAAGTGGTGTTTACAAGAGACACACTTTATTTATTTATTTTTTTTTTTAATTTTTTTTGCAGTATGCGGGCCTCTCACTGTTGTGGCCTCTCCCGTTGCGGAGCACAGGCTCCGGATGCGCAGGCTCAGCAGCCATGGCTCACGGGCCCAGCCGCTCCGCGGCATGTGGGATCTTCCCGGACCGGGGCACGAACCCACGTCCCCTGCATCGGCAGGCGGACTCTCAACCACTGCGCCACCAGGGAAGCCCAAGAGACACACTTTAGATTAAAAGACACACATAGGTTGAAGTTAAAAGGACAAGAAATGATATATCTTTTAAAGTCACTATACTAATATAATAGAAAATAAACAATAAAATAAAAAATATTATAAACAAAGAGGGACATTTTATGATTAAAGGGCAATTAATTCATCAGAAAGATATAACAATTATAAACATATATGCACCTGAAATCAGAGCCTCAAAACCCATGAAGTAAAAATTGTCAGAATTAAAGGAAGAAATAGACACTTCAACAAAAATAGCTTGAGATTTCAATAGCTCCCTCTCAATGATAGAATAATTAGAAAAAATCAGCAAGAATATAAAAGACTTATAAGACACCATCAACCAACTTGAGAAAGCTGACATCCATAGTTTTTATTAGTGTCCTTAAGTTCCAGATTTGTCTATTTGGCCTCTGAGTGGGAAAAACCTCACTCTCCCTCCTGTGCTTCTCCTTTAACACTACTACCACACTCACAGCACTCTTCACACTAGATGTGTGTTTTCCCCCATCAAGTAATTGTGACATCAGCTGGGTGTCCTACAACTTAACTCAGTTCTGCTACTATCTACCTGGAGATAGTATCGGATTCCACAGGAGCTCAGCCCCACCTCAAATGCCAATCAAAAGTGGTGGGTGCCCAGGCTTCTCTCCAATTTGACTATGTTGATTTAAAAGAATATATGCACAACGTGAGAGTGGCAAGTTAAGTTTTATTTGGGGCAAAATGAGGACTGCAGCCCGGGGGACAGTGTTTCAGATAACTCTGAGAAACTGCTCCAAGGAGGCGAGGGGAGGAACTATGATATAGAGGAGTTTTGAAACAAAGAGCAGACAACTGGGAACGTCAAAGTTGTTAAATAAAGAGAACCAGATATCTCAAGTTAAGGAATTTAGTGCTTCTGTGTATGGGAAGATGCAAGAGTCTGGGCTCACTGAAGTCATTCCTTTGATAGGCACCTCAGCTATCTGGGGCCAGTATTTTCACATCCTGAGTTTCCTCAGCACTCACAGCAGGGAGTGGCTGCAGTCTGATGGCTGCTAGATGGCAGGTATTCTTTTCAGCCCTGAGTTTCCTCACGGCTCACCAGCTCACGTTGGAGGGCTGCAATTATTGGTGACTGTGACATCCTTTGTTTATCGATATGGCAGGAAATATTCCATTTATAAATATTCCATTCCATTTATAAATATTCCATTTATCAACTACAAATTGGAGGTTCCCATGACTTCCTCCCCCATGGATTCCATTATTTGCTAGAATAGCTCACAGAACTCAGGGAAACTATTTACTTACTGTTTACCAGTTTATTATAAAAGGATATAATAAAGGATATAGATGAACATCCAGATGGAAGAAATGTGTAAGGCAAGGTATGTGGGAAGAGGCACAGAGGTACCATGCCCTCTCTTGGTCCAACACTCTCCCATCACCTCCATGTGTTTACTAACCCAGAAGCTCCCCAAACTCCATTCTATGGGGATTTTTATGGAGACTTCATCACGTAGGCATGATCAATTATTAAATCCATTTCCAGCCCCTCTCTCCTCTCTGAAATTGGGAGTGGAGCTGAAAATTCTCTGCTTCTAATCATGGTTTGGTCTTTCTGGTGACCAGCCCCCATCCAGGAGCCATCATGGAGCCCACCAAGAGTCACTTCACTAGAAAAAAAAAAATGCTGCTATCACTCAGGACATTCCAAGGAATTTAGGAACATGGTGTCAGGAGCCAGGGTCAAAGACCAAACATTAGAACAAAAGATGCTCATAGAGCTCTTATCACTTAGGAACTTACAAGTGTTTTTAGGAGCTCTGTGTAGAAACTGGGGGTGGAGACCAACATATATGTTTTCCATTAGCTCACGGCATCCATTCATCACAGTGCCAATTGTACAGACTATATTTCTTATTTTCTGTATTTTTAATGCTCTGGCATTAGTATCCTGACTGACTGGGGTAAAGCTGCCCCTTCAAGGGCTAGTCAAGTTTTAGAGATAGCTAGGGCTCAACTGGAAGCACACCTTTCATATGCAAACTAACCAATCCAGAGCCCACATCACCAAACACCTCCTATATCTAACGCTCACATACTAAGCCAATATTCCCTTGCCCAGATCAACCCAGGGCCAGGTACCAGACAATGAGGGACAGCTTCTGTGCCCCAAAGCCCACCAGAATTATTCAAACTAGTCAATCCTAAACTGTTTATTCTGTTTTGCTTCATCTTTCCCATGGAAACCCAAATAAAAGCTCTGGCTCTCTCCTCTCACTCCTTTCTGCCTCCTGACTAAAACTGGTCCTTCCCCATGTGGCCCTGTGTGGCATGGAATGGCCCTGTGTGGCATGTCATGCCCCATTCTCTTGAGAAATATAAATTTAGTAAATTCTTCTTTCAAGGGTGTTGTTACTCAGTCACCTCCATAAATTAAAATCCCATGGGGGGACTTCCCTGGTGGTGCAGTGGTTAAGAATTTGCCCGCCAATGCAGGGGACATGGGTTCGAGCCCTGGTCTGGGAAGATCCCACATGCCACGGAGCAACTAAGCCCGTGCACCGCAACTACTGAGCCCACGTGCTGCAACTACTGAAGCCCACGCACCTAGAGCCCATGCTCCGCAACAAGAGAAGCCACCGAAATGAGAAGCCCACGCACCGCAACAAAGAGTAGCCCCCACTCACCGCAACTAGAGAAAGCCCACGCACAGCAACGAAGACACAACGCAGCCAAAAAAGAAAAAAGAAAAATCCCACGGGTACAATTATTGATACAATAGAACACTCCACTAAACAGATGCAGAAAGCACATTCTTCTCAAGTGGACCTGGAACACTCTCCAGGACAGGGCTATTAAACAACTAACATCATAGTAAGTATGTGTTCTGACCACAACAGAGTTTAATCAGAAGTCAACAATAGAAGGAAATTTGAGAAACTCACAAATATTTGGAAATTAAACAACACAATTACAAATAATCCATGTGTCAAAGAAGAAATCACAAACATAATTGGAAAGAGTTTTGAGCTGGATGAAAATGAAAACAGAATAACAAAAGTAATGGAACGCAGCTACAGCAGTGTGTAAAGGGAAATTTATAGCCGCAAATGCCTATGTTAGAACGATCTGAAATCAATAATTTAAGCGTCAACTTTAGAAAAAGAAGAGCAACCTGAGCCCAAAGAAGTGAAAAGAAGGAAATAATAAAGATGATGGTGGAAATCACTGAAATTTTAAAAAAACAGAAAAAATAGAGAATATCGAATGAAATCAAGTTGTTCTTTGAAAAGATAAAAATAATTTTGACAAAATGTTAGTTTTACTGACCAAGAAAAAAAAAAAGCACAAATTGCCAAAATGAAAGAGGAAACATTATGACCAATTTTTTAATAATTAAAAGGATAATAAGGGAATACCTTGAACAACTTTATGTCAGAAAATTAGACAACTTAGATGAAATGGGCAAATTCCTAGAAAGACAAACATCACTCAAGGTATGAAAAATCTGAACAGGACCTAACAAATAAAGAAATCAAAATAGTAATTAAAAATGTTCCCAGAAAGAGAAGCCTAGAATCAGATGGCTTCCCTGGAGAATTCCACAAAACATTGAACAAGGAAACAACAGCAATCCTTCACAAGCTCTTTCAGAAAACAATAGAGGAAACAAAGACACCACAAGAAAACTGCAGACCAATATCCCTCCTAAGCATGGATGTAAAAATCCTGAACAAAACATTAGCAAATGGAATCCAGCAGCGTATTAAAAAGAATCAGATGGGATTTATCCCAGGAATATAAGGTTGGTTTGACATCTGAAAATCAGTTATGTAGTACATAGAATAGAAATAGACAGGAGGGGTATTTCTGAGGTAATGGAAATGCTCTAATAATCGATTGTGGTGATGGATTTAGTAGAAATTGCACATTTGAAGCAGCTTAATTTTATGGTATGAAAATTACACGACAATAAGGTTGTTACAAAACATGAGTGATAGGAAGAGAAAGGTCTGGGCTGTGCAGGGTTCAGTGCAGGCGTCCTGGGCAGGGACGGGGCAGAGGGTCAGGCGCAGACGGTCAGGCGGGCTCACAGGTGGCTCTGTGCCACCTCCGTCAGGAGGCGTGGGGTGCGAGACAGGGGAGGTGGGAGGATGCGGGGAACCGCAAGGGGAGCGTGGGGAGGAGCACACAGATTTCGGTACTCAGAGGGGTGTGGAGGTGCGGCATGCGGGACGTGGGGGACAGGGCCGCAGCGGGGACGTGAGGACGAAGGAAGGTCCTGCAGGGCATGGACAGGCAGAAGGCGCAGGGGACGTGAAGGATGTGTGGGGTGCAATGGGCGAGCGTGGAGGGACATGCGATGGACATGGAGGAGTGCTAGACGTGAACGGTACCGGGAGTGGGGGTGGGGTTGCGGGCAGGAAGGGCACACTGAGGGGGCAGGGGTCGAGGAGGGCACGGGGCTCCACGGGGGAGCACAGGAGCTTGGGCACGCAAGGGGTTCCGGGGGTGTGCATGGGGTGCGGGGCGTCAGGAAGCAGCCAGCAGTCGCACGCAGCGCAGATAGGACTGGGTAGTCCTAGACCCTCGCAGCTCCAGGCGCCCGGGTGCAGGTGGTGCGGATACTACGTGAGGTGCCCTCAGAACCACCACCTGGGATGTAGTTCTCAGAACTTTCGGATACTGGGGTTACTGCTGCGGTAGGGCACGCGCGGCTGAAAACTAGGGGTGCAGGGCGCAAAGTCTCGCCCTGCAGGCCGCCGGCCAGGCTCCACTCTGGGAATGATTCCAGCGTGCGCCAAGAGTGACAGGGCGCACAGCGCACATTGCTCGACCAGGAAGTTAATGAAAATCACTGAATTCTACATTTGCAAACCAGTGAGGTTGGGGGTATGAAAATTAGGCAGTAAAGTTTCTTAAACTCTCAGTTCTGTTCCAGAAGACTTAGCCCTCCTCTCCTGTTGTCTCAGGTGTGAAATGGGATGTTACCACACAGACTTGCTATTAGATGTGATGAGTTAATGTGGAGGAAACAAGTGAAAAAGGACCCTTTGTCTTTTAACCCAATCTTGTGGATACATTACATGCCCAGGAGAGGTACAGATGGGGAAGCAAAAGAGACTGACAGAGACTGACCACAGACATAGACCCAGGACTGCTGTTTTTATTTTTCAAACATTCTATTGATCACAGTTACTAATGCCTTAAGTATTATAGTAGCCACTCCCTCCTCCTTCTGAGGTCTCTGTCGTGCCATCCTGAGTAATTGCTTTTTAAGCACTGATCAACCCAGAACGACTTTTATCTTCACAGCTTCTTTCCTGTCTCCCCGTTGGTCTGCTGGCTGAGTCACCTAGCGGGGAGAGGTTCTGGGTATTTAAAAACTTGGTAGGCAATACTTATGGTTGTTTTGGAAGCCCCAGGAATGGCTGACCACATTCTGCACTGCCCTGGCTTACTCTACATCAATCCAGCTTTATTTTCCTCCAGAATGCTTATCAACTACCCAAGTAGGAGTTCACCAACTAATAATAGCGTATGAGCTCAGCTGCTGGTAGTGTAGGAGATCATCTACTACTAGTGTAGGGGCTCACCCACTGTAGGATAGATATGTCATAGATTGTTACCCGTCACTCACAAACATATCAGGGCACCTGCAGGAGCTTGCATGTTCATTGTGGTCTCTCTGGACCTAGAACACTGGGTGGTACCCTGGGGATGCACAAGTCAGCAGGAGTAGCCTTTGTAAAGCTGAAAATCAGTCTGTTTGCCAACAGGTATCACTGAAGCTCATTTTTGTTTTCTCTCGACTGGTGGACGGTAGCAGCATGTCACCCCCAAACATCTCATTTGGCATAAAGGTTATGTAACCAAGCAGGACCCTACGAGGCTTTCCTGGGACAGACCCTTCCCCCATATCCTCTGAAATCTGATGCACATTTCCTGAGTTTTTACAAATGCTAAAACCACCACTAAATGGAAGAAATTAACCACTTGATGATCACGATCCCCCAGACCTACTGGAGCCTTAGGTTGATACTGTTAACCACCTGTTACCTCACCATCAACCAATCAGAGAATTGTGCAGGAGCTGATCACGTACCCTGAGATTCCCCCCCTCCCTCACCTGGCCTTTACAAATGCCTTGCTGAAACCCTTCAGGGGGAGTTCTGGGTTTTAGAGCCACCCATCCTCCTTGTATTGGCGCCTTTACAATAAATGCTGCATTTTCCTTCATCACAACCCGGTGTTAGTGGATTGGATTTACTGCACATGGTCGAGCAGACCCGAGTTTGGTTTGGTAACAATTATTTTGAGCTGGAGGTGTTGAGAAGCAAATACAAGCTCCCTGCCTTTCCCCATCTACCTAAAAGCAGGAAACACATTTACAGAGGTATTCCTGTCCCCTCTCCACAGGAAAGATTTGGAGACAATTCTAATCTCATCAGTTTGGAGATGGCACGGGGCTGGGGTGGGGTAGGATCTACATATAACAAACCTTACTAACTAGCATTAGGTACCATTAGTCTACCTGCTGTTTTACGACCTTGGAAGCCTAAAACTGCTTTCCCTGTCATTTCTGCATAAACATTGTTCTTTGTTGAAGATGCTATCTAAGGCAGAGATCTAAGCTGCTGCTCTAAGTTACTCATTTTCCTGGGGTTTCTCCTATGCATGCCTGAGGTATACGTGTCAATAAACGTCTTTGTTTTTCTCTTGTTTAGCTTTATTACAGGGTCTCAGCCAAGAATTCAGAAGGGTTGAGGGCAAATGATTTTTCCTCCCTTACACTTGTGTCCAGCTTTGTTCTAAGGCCACAGCCAGAGGCATCTTGGTGTCCTCGGGGCAGTTGTGTGCTCATTTATTAAACTCACGAGGCTGCCCCACAGGCTAGGTTTCCAGTGGCCATTGTGGAAGTCCCAAACCTTAAAGTCCAAATCTTGCCAACCAAACACTATGCTCAGATTCTCAACAGGAAGCGAAGCAGTGGGCCCCGTTCCTTGGGAAATCATATGGTAATAATTCCCCAGCCAAAAACATGGCCAGACTCCTGACTCAACTGAGAAAACACTTCCCCCTGTGTACATAATTTGAAGGAACTGTTGCTCAAGATATTGAAAAGTGGTGTATACATAGTAACAATAACAAAAAAGCCCAAGAATGGGAGAATGAGTAAATAATCAAGTAAATGAAAAAGTACTGGCTATTGAACACAGAGGCACATGGGAAATGTTTATCAGGTTATCTGAAAAAAAGGAAAAAATGCCCACAGTCCCTGCATGACGTGAACACACGTGATCGAGACCATACCTGGGAGTTGCTGCGCTTGTGTGGGCAGCAGCTGCATCCCCGACTTTACCAGTGAGCATCTTGTTTCTGTACCCCCTCCCAGAGGGTGGGCCCTCTGGAGGACTTCCCCACCCCCCCAACCTTAAAGTTAAGGGGACTACAGACAACTGTTTATTTATTTACTGTGAGAATGGTCCTTACAATTAATAAAAATCTAGGGGTGCAGAGACGCCGCATCACACCTTCTTGAGAAAGGTGAAGAAGCGTCAAAACTTAAAGCAAAAACGAACCCTGGACTTTGTAAGCCAGGGCTCTCTGTGGCCTCCCCCGTTCCCCCAGGCAGGAGACTCTGGGTTCTGAGTTCAGGGACCACGCCACGGGCCACTGAAGAGGCACTTGAGAGGGCAACGCCAGCTTGCTCTTCTCAGTGCCGCTCAGATGGAAACAGTGAGGTGTCATTTCTGAGCCTCACACTCACCTCCAGGCCCTCAGACCTCCCAGAACTGAACCTCTGCACTGGGAACCAGGGAAGAAGCTTTTTCCAGAAGCCCTGAGTGGGCCACGTTCAGGGGGATTTGAGGGCATCTGTGTGTCCTAGTTAATCAACACTTTATTCAGTGACTTGCTCCCAGTTCCCTCCCTGTGGCCTTTCCCACATCACCTGTCACCTGAGGACTCTGCTGCAGCCCAGTTAATCTGAGGCAACTACATCCAGACACCCCCCCCCCCACCAGTTTAGACCAGACCCCAAGACAGGCTGGTGGGCTTGGAGCCACCTCTTGGCCAGCAATCTCACAAGACAGCAGCTTTCTCGAGGTGTGGCCCCGGGGTTTGAGGGGGTGCTCAGACTGCACCCTGAGAGTTCTGCAGGCCCTGGTGTCTCACCCCAGACTGAGGCTGGGTGGGGCAGGTTGGTGAGGCTCCTGGAACCAGAGCTACCAGGGCCCTAGGCTCAGGGCTCTGCAAAGGACTGTGTGTGATGCACTGGTGAATGGGGTCTCAGCACCTGATGACCTTGGAGAGTCCCCCGAGGGAGGACAGCCCAGCCCGCACACACTCACATGGCTTCCTGGGAGTGGCAGTGACAGAGTTCAGTTTGCTACACGTATCCGAGTGGCATTATGAGTGTTTTCCATAGCTCAGAGGACAAGCGCCCTCTTCTCAGGTTTTTCAAGTGTCTCGCAGACTCGGAAGGCAGGACAAGGAGCTATGAGAGGCCTGCTCACTGGGGAGCCAGCATGTCCCCAGGCCCACCTTTTGGCCTGCAGATGGTCATAGGGGTTGGGCTGCTGGACAGAGGTGAGAAGAGGGCCCGCAGGGTCCCCGAGAAGGGCGTCTCAGGAAAGGTATACAAGAGCGACCCATCGTTGGCACTGTAGAAGGACAGATGTCCAGCCTCGTAGTCCAGAAAGATGCCCACGCGCCGGGGTGGGTCTCGGAGAGGGGCAAAAGCCCGCTCGGAGGAGTTGTAGTAGCTCCCCAGGAACACCAGGATCCAGAACCCGTTACCGGCGAACAGCTCGCCCTTCTCCTTGCGGTTGGCATTCTCTCTGCAGACGCCCAGGGCCCAGCTGGCCCGCTCCCCGACCTCCACCTCCCAGTAGTGGCGGCCCGAGGTCAAGGACTCCCGGCCCAGCACACAAGGCCCGGGGTCGAACCGCTCAGGGCTGTCGGGCAGGGCCTGCCGCAGGTCCCCCCGCCGCACGCTCCTCCTGTCCTCTGACAGTACCAGCTCAGGGTTGGCGGTGTCAGGATCCAGGGTCATGTCCCCTGCAGACAGAACAGTGGTCAACCCTCGAAGCTGTCTGCCCCAGACCCATACAACCTTGCAGTTTGTGACTGCCCACAAACTGACCAAACGCCTTCTCACTTGAAAAGATTCCCTAACCACTTCTAGTTGTATCTTGGACGTTCTAGAAAGCAGTCCATGCTTCCTTGTGATTCATGCCCCTTAGAGCACAGAAGAAAACCCTGAGTGCTTTCCGTGTCCATTCTTTTAGTCCCCAGAGAGAAGTGTGTGTGTGTTCTAGGGCAGCTTTCATCCCAGACTCCACAAACCTGGGGTCCACACGGGTGCTCTGGCACCTGGATGACCCTAGGAAGGTGTTTCCCACCTCTGTTTTTCCTAAATGCATCAGTGAAAAGCCTGGACCTGGCCTTCCCTTAGCCGCTATCTTCTGCCCAATAGCCCTGATCCCTCCTAGTTTCTCATCCCTGAACTGGGAGCCTGCGTGTTGTTCCTACCACAGACCCCCAGCCCACCAGCAAAAGCTCAGGACTGGCACTTCCTCTGGTCTGGAGACAGCGCGTGGGATCCCCCCGGTCTCTGCACAACACTCACCTCGGAACCTCCGCAAGGCCTCCACCAGCCCTGGGACCCTGCACACCGTCCTCATCTCCATGGGCACCACCTCAGGAGGCTGCAGCTTCACGTCCTGGACTCTGGAGGGGCAGTGGAGGTGTCACCCCTGCAGTGGGCCCACCTTGAACCCTGCCCACCTTCCCTGGGGAGAGTCCGAAGCTCCTACCTGCGCAGGGTGTCCCTGATATCCTGTGGGAGAGACACACACTGCGTCAGCACCCATCCCCCAGGTGATGGGCATGAAATGCAGCCAGGCCGGCTGACACCACTCCCACACTGGGACATCTCAGCTGAGACGCCAAACTGCATTTCACATAAACCTGTGGTTCTTATCTCACTTCCTGGGCCAACCCGTCCTCCTTTCAGAACCTCTGCTTCCTGCAGCTTCTCCAGCAGCATTCACTCATCCTTGAGGGCTGCTCCCTCTCACCTCCTAGCTGCCTGCCTAGCCCTCCCACTTTACCGGCCATAGCCCACTTTCCCATAGGAAGCCCCCTGGGCTGGATCCTTGGCTCCCACCTGCGGGCACAAATTGCAGGGGCCAGGAGCTGAGCAGATTCTCAGGGGTAGCACTGGGCCCACGCAGGAATCCCTATGGGAGACCTGTTGGCTTTTTCTCTCAGCACAGTGGGCCCAAACCTTCAGAGAGCTGGGTGGCGACCCGCTGGCCTGTCCCCATTAGGGCTCCCAGACAAGCGCTAACAGCAGTTCATGCAGTTCAGCAGCGGTGTCCACTCCCTGTGTTTCACAGGAAGGAGACCAGCTGGTGAGGACCTGAGAGGTCCAATCAAGCACCAGTCAGTCAGCCTGCTTTGCACAATGCTTCCCCCACTTTCCTGCTCTCCATTCCCATGCCTGGCCTTCCCTTGACACCCCCCACATGCCCACCCCCAGGAATGGGTGTCAGCTCACCTGCAACAGCCCCAGTGCTGGTAGCTGGCAGCGCCCCTCCAGCTCAGTGATGAGCTCGGCCAGCTGGGCGCTCTGCTGTCCGAGCCGGGCCGCGCTCTCCCGCAAGGGGGGCAGCACCTCCAGCTCTTCCTCCTCCAGCCTCTGCAGCAGCCGCTGCTCCTCCTCCACCAGCAGACGGCGCAGCCTCTCAAACTCCGTCAGCACATTCTGCCGCTGGGTCTCCACCATCTTCTGTGGGGGGCAGGGAGGACAGCTGAGGGCCGAGGACCTGCAGCCACCTTAACCCCCAACCCGGGCTCCCCCACGTCCATCCCTCCCTGACCCCCACTCCCAACCCCCAAACCCACCCTGAGGTGGGTTATACATGGGGTCTGGGGCAGGGGTGCTGCCCAGAAGCACGAGGCTGAATGTGAACAGTGGCGTCCTGCGGTGGGGGCCCTCATGCCCCCTGCCCCCACCCACATTGGGTGCCTGGCCACCTGCCTGCCACAAGGAGCAGGTCTCCTCCGCCTGGGCCTGGAACAGCAGTGCATCCTCCATTTGCTTCCGCAGATGCTCCAGGGACTTCTCCAACTTGCCCTACAGGGAGGTGAGCCCAGAGTGACCCCGGCCAGGCCAGGCCTCCAGGCTGGGCCTTATACCTGCTCCCACCTGCCCAACCCCAGCTAAGCCTGAACTCAGCTGGCAGGGACTAGTTGTGGGAAACTGGGCCTGGGACATGACAGGTGGAGCAAACTCGAATTTGCTAGGAGATCCCTCCCACCACTGCCCTAACCAGCTACTTCCCCTTGCCTGAATATCCTTTCTTCTGTTGTTCCCACCCCTCCCTAATCTCAGGGCAACCTTCCCACAACCCAGCTTCCTACTGCATCACCACCGTCTTTCTTCCAAACCCCTTCGTGTCTCTCTGCCTGAACTGGGCTTGCTGGGTTTCAGCTAACTGCAACGAGCCACAGGATGGGCACATTTGTATCCGGCTCCTTGGTCCTGATTTCAGGCCTATGCCTAACATGTACTTCAACCCACACTTCAACCCTGTTTACGACACACTCGGCACCTGGGAAAGCCAGGAGGCCCGAGATGCAGGAGGATCTGAAGGACCATCACAAGAGTGACAGCAGCGCTGGTGGGGATTCCACTATTCCCTCCATCCATGTTCTAGATGCACCAGGGCCCCGGGAGGTTGCGCTTTATAGAGCCAGCACTCCCAGGCTGTGCAGATACCAGCCACAGCCCACTGATGGCAGGTAAGAGCAGTTTGCTGGGGCATCTTCTCCAGCATTAAGACAAAGTAAGCACCAATACAGTGAAGGGTCACGCCATCCCAACACACGCCACTATGGCATCAAGATTATTTAGAGCTGAGGTGACTGAGAAACAGCAGATGCAGGAAGAGCTCTCTGCTCTCCTCCCTTTTGCCGAAACGCAGGGCATAAGTTTTCCATGAGAATGATTCCTACCCAGTACCAGGAAGGGGAACAGTCACCACCCAGAGACAAGCTGTTGGCACTGAGATGAGTCTACCTAAACAAACCTTAGTCATATAACCCTGATGTTCCATTACTTCCCCTCAATATACTTCCTTGTTCCTTTCCCACAATTTATTGGCCCTAGAAGCCCAAATCCCCTTTCTAGTTGCTTGTCTAGTTGCTTTTCCACAATTTATCATCCTTTGTTAAAATGGACTATAAGCCCGAGTCTAACCACTTGAGTTTCTCACTTTTCTGTGAAACCCTTGTGCCATGTACAATTTAAAAGACTATTAAAAGTATATGTCCCTTCACCTGTTGATCTCTTTTGTCACTTTAATTTGCAAGCCTCAGTCATAGAACATGACACTGTAGAAGAAAACACTTTTCCTCCCCTATGATAGACAGGATTAAGTGCTACCACATGAGACTTTATCAGGTCAGCTGGGAGAGGCCTCTAGAGAGCTGCTGGTCATTCTCTGCTCTTTTGGTCACTTTCCACACCCTGACTGGGGTACTCAGTGACAGAAGTGCAAATCTGCTAGACTGATGTAATGGAGGGGGTGTTCCTGTATGCATGTTATACCTCAAAGTGAGAAGAAAACCACAAGAATTGTGTCAGGACAAGCCCAGTGATGTGGATCAGGTATAGGTTTATTCTGTTGTCCCAGAGGCTTGCTCTATGATAGTGACAGAGTACTGATTCTAACGTTGACTAAAGCATGTACTTGATGCACCTCAGCAGAAAGACACTACTGGCCATAAAGCAGAATGCAAACCACAGTCAAAAAGTTTGAAAGATGCCACCCAATACCTTCGGTTTCAGAAGCAAACCCACCTGCAGGAATGTAGTAGGCAGCTGGCCAGGTGAGCCAGGTAAGTGTTTGCCCGGAGGCTCTTAGCACAGAAAGGAGTGCTGGTGTTCATTTGGATTTTAAGGAAATGCAGAGAAACAAGGCACCTCAGCCTGGGCTCAAAGCAGGGCTGAGCCCTGGCTTGTCAGCTGGCAGAGTATCCTACTGGGAAAGCCTGGTGGGCCCTGGCGTCCGCCTCCTGGGGCAATGGCTCTGTCCCTGCATTGATCCCTGCCTGGGGCTCTGCAGCGGCTTCCTGGCTGCCTTCCCATCTCTTCTCACCAGAACTTCAGGACTGACGTCGGCCCCACGGCCCTGGCCTGCCCTGCCCACAACCCCCTGAAGGCTCAGAGTCCTCATCCGTGCACGTCCACCTGGGACCAGCCACCTCTGAGGTTCCCTTCCCACTTTCTCCTCTCCCGGCTCCATCCCTGCCAAAGGTCTGTCAAACCTGCCCAGTCCCCGCCCCAGGCAGCCCTCCCACCGATTCTGTGGGACCTAGACTTCAGAATGCACTCCCCCTCCCCACGACCAGGTCCCCAGGCCAGCGCCTCACTGGTGGGCGGTGCCCCAGTCCCTCTAGGGTGCCGTTTGGGACAGGCTACACCCCCCTACACACCCCCGAGACCCGGACCAGGTTGGGATCCGAGCCCACAACCTGGGCCAGGATGGGGCCCCCAACCCCCCAGGCCCAAGCCACGTCCCCCCAACCCGCAGCGACGCCCTGCTAGGCCGTGCTCCGCCTGGACCTGCCCACACCTTGAGATCGTCGGCCGCGTCCTGCAACGGACGCACCCGGTGCGCCCAGTGCTCCCCTGAGCGCTCGCAGGCCGCGCACAGCAGGCGCAGCTCGTCGCCGCAGAAGGCGGCCAGTGGCTCGCGGTGCGCGGCGCACACGCCCTGTGGGACGGGCGACGGAGGGTGCAGGCGCCGCGCCATCTCGGCCATCTTGGCGAGCGGTCGGTTGGGTCGCAGGTTCCTCTGCGGGGACAGCTCGCGGCACTCGGGGCACGCGTACGGGCCCTCGGGCTGGCCCCAGCAGCGCCGGATGCACTCGCGGCAGAAGTTGTGGCCGCAGTCGGTCATCACCGGATCCGTAAAGTAGTCGAGGCAGATGGCGCAGGTGGCCTCCTCTTGGAGGTTGGTGGACAGGTCCGGGGCGGCCATGGCACCGGTGGAACGGAGGAGGGCAGTGTGGTCCGCCGGGTCGGGCGGTGGCCGGCCGCTGCCCGGACTATGGGGAGCGCGCAAGGACGCGGGGTCTCCGGGGACGCGAGGTGCAGGGCACCAGGGAACTCGGGAGCTTCGGAGCGCAAGGGCTCCGGGGTCCAAGGCTGCGCGACTCCTGGGATGCGGAATATACGGCTCCGGGACTGCAGAGGCTCCGGGAACGTAGGGCCTAGGAATACCGTACGCAGGGAGGAAGAGGAGTCGAAGCGGGGACGGAAGTAGGAAGCAGCTGGGTTTTTTTTGTTTTTTCCTTTGGAGCAACCCACTTTAGCTCCGGATTGGCCGTGGCCTGTCACGCGGCCCGCGGGCCGGACAGAATTGGAGGTTGCTCACCCGCTGACCTTGCGTCGCCGCCGCCGCCTGCGCTGCTGCCTCTGGGCTGTTGCGGTGTTGCACGGTCTGGCCTCTCCGTCGGGCCTGGGGAAAGGTGGGGTGCAGGGGCCGGGGCCAGCGGCGTGCCCCGCACGGTCACTGGGCTGTCCGCGAAGCGCAGAGATCGCGAGGACAAGGGCAAGCTGTGGCTGTGTCGTGGGCCCCAAATCGTTCCCCGTGCGCTCCTGGGTGTCTTCGCGCGTCCCCGGGCTGGGAACGGTCAGAACTTATTGGGTGACGGGCTTGGCCCGCAGGGACTTTGGCCTTGTTGGGGTACGAGTACATTGACCAGAATTCAAGGTTTCTGGCAACTGTTACCTGGCTGTTAATGCGTCTGCAACGGTGGGGCTCAGGGGAAGGTGGTGGGGTGGGTGGTGGAGAGGGAGTGAAAAGAAAGGACCCTCTCTGATCCTCACTCTGAATTTTGCCCCTGCAACTTCCCTGGGTAGAAGGGATGGAGGTGGGGAGCTCTGAGGCTTTTAGGATTTCAGCTTGAAAAATCTCTTCACTTTTTCATTTTCCCCCTGTGAAGGACCCAAATATGGAATTTGTGGAGGACAAAGAAGGTAGATATTTGAGGACTTGGCTCTACATATAAAAACCTGAACCATGGAGGAGCCAATGAATGTAACATCTCAAGTGGAGAGTGAGGGACATGGCTAAAGAACACTGCACCACGCTGTGCCTGGTACATATGTTTTTAGAAACGGACCCACTATGGAAGTTTTCTTTTCTATGAAGCATCTGTAAATATAGCCTCTTAATATTTAACTGCTTTAATCATGATTATATTTCCGCTTTGTGAAACCACCCTGCACAGCCGATGGCTCTCAGCTGCCTCATGCCAGATAAGCTGGGCTGGTGGGCCTTGCTGAGCTGGACCACATCACCTTCTGGAGAAACCAGGGCTGCCCAGGCTCCCCCTCCTTGCGCCGCTGTCACTTCACCCATAGGGTCACTGTAGAGATGACCATCTGGCCCGATTTGGGGGCCCCAAGGCTGAAGAAGGGTTGCAGGAGGCCAGAGAAGGCGGGCTGGGAGTAGGTATGCGGGTGGGACCCATTGTTCACATTGTAGAAGGACACCTCTCCGGCCTCGAAATCCAGGAAGATGCCCATGTGGCTGGGGGGCTCAGTCAGTGTGACGGGTGTCAGGGCAGACATGGCAGGTGCATACCTCTTTCCCTTACATAGCTGCACCACCCAGAACCCATTTTCTGGGCACTTGGGGACCCTGCCCCTCCGGCTCACGTTGTCCCTGCACATGCCCAGGACCCACAGTGCATCACCAGTGAGGTTCATGCCCACCTCCCAGTAGTGCCTCCCTGAGGAGAAGGTCTCTTGGCCCACTGCGCAGGGGTAGGCTAGGAACCTGTCCTTGCCACGGGGTGTGCCATCCATCGGGGTGCTCAGGTAGCGCCTCTGGCGGCTCTCATATAAGAGGAGGTAGGGGTATGCCGTGGAGGGGTCGGGCACCACATCCTCTGGAGACAGACCCGGAGTGGAGGGGAGAGAGGGACCTTTCACGGTCAGGGTGGGGAGGGTGAGGCCCTAGCAGGGGCCAAATAATCCCCCATTCATCCTAACCCCCACCCAGGCCTCGCTTTGGCTGAGTTCAGCTGTGAACCTGGAGTTCTGCACGATCCCATACCCCAACTGTGGATATTGGTGGTGCCAAGGAGATGGGGCTGGGGAACCATCTGAGCATTAGGTAGTGTGGTTGAGACCCGCTCCCCATTGGTGGCCCTTGCCTTGAGTGGCTAGGAGCAGAGTGGGGCACTGCCAAGAGCACCTGGGCCCCCACTACTTACCTTGGAAACTCTTGAGCACCTCTATCTGCCCAGCACCCTACAGACGGTCTTCAGCATGGTGGGGCTGGTCTCTGGGTACTGCACGCTCAGGCTGTTCTTCCTCCAGTGGACACAGGTCTCACTGTCCCCTCTGGCCCCACTTGCAGTCCTCCTTGCACCCATCACCTCCTCCACCGCAGGTGGCTACGTACCTGCCCAGGAGGTCCTTCACATCCTTCAAAAGGCGCAGAAGGAGGAAGAGAGATTGGCAAGGTCTCATGAGGGATCTGTGGAGTTGAGCACCCTGTGTCGACATTTGGCCAGTATGGGCTAGAAGGGCTTTATGATGTTTTCCCACGGCCCTGTTTGCAGTTCCCAGAGTGTAACCCTGTCTTTTGGCTGTACACGGTAAGGTATCTGACTTACCCAAGCCTCCTGCTACCCATCACAATGAATGAGGACACAGGGAAGCTGTCCTGCTCATGATGGACCATGAAGGCATGGGAGACCAAATGGTGTTTTCACCCTGTGGGCCTTGGGCCTTGAGTGGGTCAGGAGTCAGTTTAGTGGGTTGCAAACAGCTTGCTCTTTTTTTTTTTTTTTTTTTTTGGCGGTACGTGGGCTTCTCATTGTTGTGGCCTCTCCTGTTGTGGAGCACCGGCTCCGGACGCTCAGGCTCAGCGGCCATGGCTCACGGGCCCAGCCCCTCTGTGGCATGTGGGATCTTCCTGGACCGGGGCACGAACCCGTGTCCCCTGCATCGGCAGGCGGACTCTCAACCACTGCGCCACCAGGGAAGCCCACAGCTTGCTCTTTGATAGAAGACAAAGTATTCCCCCAAAGGTAGAGCGAGTGTATAGTATTGTCTACACCAGGACACTTACTGGGGACAAAACCCACAGGATGCCAGGATAACAGGCATAAAACTGGATTGACCCAGGCACACTGGGAGATATAGATGCCCTGCATGTGGCATTTGCTTCACTTGTGTAAACACATTCCTGTGAATGTGTGTATAATGGCTCACAGTGTGAAATGTATTTTTTTGCTATGGATTCCATCACTCTGCACACTTGATGAGCCAGTTACCCACTTTTTGGCCAACATAATTGCCCCTTCCAGGGCCTCTGTGTGCAGGCCTATCCCTGGCAGGCCAGCTGCACCTTCTCCCCGTTTCCATAGCTGGCAGGTGTGATCATGTGACTTGCTCTTGCCTGAGAAGTCATGGGCACCTGTCTGGGCCAGTGTGTCTGTGCCCTGCATCACTGTGGACAACAGCTGCCCTCAGGCCACATCCCTAGGCTATGAAGGGAATGAACACAGGTCTCTAGGATTGGAACCTGTCATAGACTGAATTGGCCCCTCCCGAAATTCATCTGTTGTGGAGCCCTAACCCCCAGCACCCCAGCATGTGACTGTATTTGGAGATAGGGTCTTAAAGATGTGATTAAGATAATATCAGGTCATTAAGGTGGGCTGTAATCCAATCTGATGATGTCCTTATAAGAAGAAGCTATCAGGGCACAGACACAGAGGGACGACCATGTGAGGACCCAGGGAGAAGATGGCTGTCTAAAAGCCAAGGAGAGAAGCCTCAGGAGAAACCAGCTCTGCCCACTTGAGCTCAGACTTCCAGCCTCCGGGAATGTGAACAATAAATGTCTGTTGTTTAAACCACCCAGTCTGTGGTATTTGTTATGCAGCCTGAGCTGAGACGGAGCCTTTCCCGTTGGCCTGAATCTGTTGCCACAGGTCAGCCCACCCTAACCACACCTGAGCCAGAGCTCATGCCCCCAGCCAGGTGAACAGGTGTGCCCACCTCACCTGCAGCTTCTGGAGCGGTGTGCACTCATTCCTGTCCTCCAGCTGCAGTAGCAGCATCTTCAAGGAGTGACTCTGCTGGTCCAGTGAGGCCATGCTCTTCTGCAGCTTTGCCACTGTCTCCTCCTCCTCCTCCTTCAGAGCCTGGAGGAGGCCCATCTTCTCAAACTCAACCATGATGCGCTCCCTCCGCTCCTTCACCTTCTTCTGTGGTGGTAGTGGTGGGGGTCCTAGGTGAGGTACCGCTCAGGGCCCCACCACCCCAAGTGCCTGCTTTCAGACCCCACCCACCAACCAAACCCACCAGCTTGGAAGGGCTGCTCTGGGGACAATGGCACATCTCTGAATCCCAGTGACCAGCAAACCTGGCAGGCCAGGGGCCACACAGAGGCCCCCTGCACTGTCACCGTAGCATAATTTTACTCTGAGCCCCAAATGGCAACTTCCAAGCATCCGTGTGCCCCCGTGTTCCCTGCATCTCTGAAATGGCCAGTCTGTGCTGAGGGCACTGTTCTCAGCCCTGGTTTGGCAGGAATTCTGTGACCTGGGAAATCATTGCCTTTCTGGGGTCCCACGTTCACATCCACACGGGACAGTGATTCCTACCTCAAGGGGTTCCACAGGTTCAGGAGACCCTGTGGATGCTTTGGGGCCTGGCTGGGCCTTCCCCACCCTGCTCAGCTGCTGCGTGTGGTCCCCAGCACCTACCTGCCATTCGGCCAAGGTCTGTTCCTCCTTGGCTTGCAACTTCCCGGTCTTCATCATTTCCTCTCGCAGCTATCCCATGTTCTCCTCCAACTTCAACTGTGGGGCACCCAAACCATGGGATTTGGGGTCAGTGGGCCCCCTGCATGCCCCACATCTAGATGGTGCCCTCTGAAGCTGCATCCACCCCAAAGACCATCCTAATGGGGTGAAGGGGATGGAAATATGCCACCTCAAAATCTGCCCCTTTGGCATGAGGACTGTTTTGAGCAGAAGGCAACTGAGAACAGATGCAGAAAGATGCCTTCCAGGGGCTCCCATTACCTGAGCAAAAGCACCTTGCTGGGAATGTTTTATGCCCATGAAGAAGATGGAAGGTTGGTGTTAAGATGGACCTGCACTAATAACCCTTATCGTCCTTTGATTTCCCCCTATATATTTACTTTCTGCTATGCTCTGAATGTTTGTGTCCCTCCCCGCCAAATTCATATATTGAAGCCTTAACCCACGATGTGATGGTAGAGGTGGGGCCTTTGGGAGGTGATGAGGTCATGAGGGTGGAGCCCACATGAATGAGATTAGTGCCATTATAAAAGTGAACCCAGAGAGCTCCCTTGCCCCTTCTTCCATGTGAGGACACAGTGAGAAGTTGGCCATGTATGAACCAGGAAGGGGCTCTCACCTGACTGTGCTGGTGCCCTGATCTTGGACTTCCAGCCTCCAACTGTGAGCAATACATTTCTGCTTATAAGCCACCCAGTCTGTGGTATTCTGTTACAGCGGCCCAAGCAGACTGAGACACTTTCCCCATAGTCTGCCACCCTTGGGAGGCTGAAACCTTTGCCTTTGTCTTGTTGCTTTTCTCCAAATGTATTATTCTTTGTTAAGATTCTAGATAAGCCCAAGTTCTAACTGACCCTTTTTTACTGTTGCTGCAGTGTCTCCCAAGTGACTCGCATCACACGCATGTGTTAGTAAACGGTTTGCCTTTCTCTTTGATTTGTCTTTGCTCAATCTAATTTATGGGCCCCCAGCCAAAGAGCCTCAAGTAGGTGGAGGAGAAAGGCTCCCCTCCTCTTACCTAACAGAGGGTTGCCTGGCCTCCCCACACAGATGGCTGCACAAAGACCAGGGAATGTGGACAGGCCCATGTGGGGACTTTGTCAGTCTGGACTCCTGCATAAGCAGAGGTTGACACCACGATGGCCTGGCCACCAGCCTGTTTTGTTGTGGGAGTGCGGGGACACTTGGACCTCCCTGCCCTGGCCCCCAGCCCAGGCCCACCTTGTATTCCTGCACAGCCTCCTCAATAGGGACCACCCTGTGGGGCCGGTGTTCCCGGGACTCCCTGCAGATGACGCAGATGGGACTCTGGTCGTCCTCACAAAAGAGTTTGAGCAGCTCCTGGTGCACCTGGCACAGGTCCCTGCTCTGTAGGCTGGGGTGCTGCCGCGCCATCTCGGCCACCTTGGTCAGCAGACGGTTGGGCCGCAGGTTCCTCTGGGGGGATAGCTTGCGGCACTCGGGGCAGGGAAAGGAGCCCTTACACTTTTCCCTCGTTTTCTGGCCTTTGGCCTTCTCCCAGGTCAGCCGGATGCACTCTCGGCAGAAATTGTGACGGCAGGTGGTCATCACGGGGTCTGTGAGGTAGTCGAGACAGATGGAGCAAGTGGCCTCCTCCCGCAATTTTCTGGCAAGTTCCACAGCATCCATGGCTCCTGGGGAAGGAACGGAGTGTCCTGCCACATCCTCTGTCTGGAGCTCTGTCTGGGCGCTCCATAGTACTCTCTCAGCATCCTTTTGCAGATGGAGTCTGAACACGGGGTTGTTAGGGTACCCTGACTTATCTTCAATAAGAGGCACAAATGCCTCCCTGGAAGCTGACAAAGACCCTCTCCTTCACCAAACCCCAGTCAGCTTCCGCTGAGCTGTAGGCCTGTCTTTAGCCGGCCCCACCCAGTTTCAGCAAGAATTTCACAGTACTCCCACCATAATATCTGACCTAATTCCTCATTCCCACCTTTAATGAACACACGTCCCTGACCCTCCTTGGGCAAGAATCCTGTTAGGCCAGTTTAGCAAGAAGCCCCCTCCTCATGGCGCCTCTTAGTGATTTTCCATCACTGAACCCCATCACCCTGCTCCTTGGCTACAGATGTCCAGCTGTCTTGGCTACAATCAGAGATGACCCCCCATCTCCCTCTGCAATTGCAATAGTCTTAAATAACGTCTTGCGTACGGTTTTAACAAGCACCATGTTTCTCTTTAACAGAACACCCGCAGAACTAAGGAAAAAGGGAGTTTTAGAGGAACAACACTCTCTCTTCCATTAGGGAGCGGGGTTGACGAAGCTTCTCTCTTTAACCAAACTCTAGCTCAGCCTCCCTGAACTTTCCAGCCAGGCCTTGGGCTTCCATGTTTGTCTCTGCATTGTTCGAGTTTAGCAAGAATCCCACTAGGTGGGTTTAACCAGACACACACCCCCCACCCCTGCTACTAAGACGTGTCCTCTTAATAATTTCCCGTAACTTACCCCCACCCTACTCCTTGGCTGTACATCCCCACTGGCCCATGCTGTATTCAGAACTGAGCTTCACATGGGGTTCTATATAGAACCCCAGGTTCTATGCTGATCTCTTTCTTCCTATTTCAATAGTCCTGAATAAAATCTGTTTTTACCCCTCTAAATACCATCCAGCTCTGGTTTTCCTTGACAAGGTGCTGTGCAGAAAAGACAAAGGACAAAGACAAAGACAAATGCACACATGCACACAAACAAACACACGTACACATGTATGCACGCATGTTCACACACAGGCACACATACACAAAAGCACATGCAGAGGCACCTACACACGTGCACACACTTGAACACACAGACACACATACACACACACACTCTGGGGTTGGAATACCCATGACCTTATCCAGTGGAGGTCCAAATCTTCCCCTGTGCCCTTCACTGGGTAGTTGTTAGGGCTGAGTTAGAGACTGGATTTGAAAACATCATTTGTGAATTACAAGCACCATCCAGGTTCCCTTTTGTACAATCTGAAACGATGGCGGCTGGATTCCGCAGATTCGTGAGTCCCTGACATTGGTTCACTTTGCCTGGAGCTGTCTCTGTGAAGAGCCTTTGGGGTCAGTCTCTCTGCTTTCAGCTGCCCTTAGGCCCAACCGCTGCCCACCCAACAGAAGCTGGGTGAGAGTAGGGCAGTCTGGTGGGCTGGGGCTCAAGCTCCCGCTCAGGTTTTGGGGGAAGCTATCCAAGGGCTCTGGGTCAGTGACGGTGGACGGGCCTCCTTTGACCCCAGAATGTACCTCTGTAAATGTAGGGCTAAAATAGTTGGCTCCTCCCAAGTTACAACCACCTTCAAAGCTGGGACGGCCAGTCTGCTAAGGGCAGGGGGTGCACGGGGTCCCAACCTGAGCCTCAGCGCCCACAGGGTGACCACCTGCCTGCTCCCTCAAGGGGCTGGTACTCACGGGGGAAAGGGGTGCACGCTGCACCTCGCCTGGAGCCCCCAGCCACGCCTGCAAACGCGGCCCAGGAAAGCCTGCGTTTGCGCGATGGAGACCATCGGGGGGCGGGGTGGGGGGGCGGGATGCAAGGGCGCCAGGGCTGTGGGGCTTTGTGGCGGCAGCAGGAGCCGGGGGCCGAGGGGCGGGGCCCGTTATCAGGGTGCGGGGCGGGGAGGTTTACCTTGGCGAGAGGTTGTCAGCAGTCTGGGGATGGAGGCAGGGTCCTCCTGATGCGCTAGGAGCCGGCACAGAGGTGGGGGTGGGGAGGAGAGGGAGCAGGGCAGGGGGCTTGGTAGCCAAGAGGGGAGGGGAAGAGGTAGATGGGGATGGGAGCCTTGTCCTTGGTGGGGGCGAAGACCGGTGGGGAGGCAGGGGGCGGATCCCGTGTTGGCAGGGACGTGAGGACGGAAGAGGCAGCAGGGGTCAGGCACCCCTTTGGGGAAGATGAAGGGGGTCGCTGGTCAGTAGGAGGCCCCAGGTCTCCTGCAGCTCCCGCAGCTACGCTCTCCCCGCTCAGGCGTGGCTGGCTGAGGTGTGTTTCTTGTTTCTTTGACGTCTCTAGGATGGAGTCTGGTGGTTCAAGGTTCTGCCCTGTGTGTGCCAGGGCAGTGAATGGGGGTGCGGGCCAGGCAGCTGGTTGAATGAAGGAATACTGGTTGCCAATTCGAATTCCCTGGAAGTTCCTGAACCTCCTCTGCATGTAAGGTGATTCTGGGCTGACGATTTCTTTCAATTTAGAAACTAGAATCACAGAATTTTTAAAACATTTCTTTCTCTGTCCTTTTCAAATGTGTGTAAATCTTTTTACGGGCTAAATAAGCCTCTTGGCCCATCTCACATATCAGGAATGATTCAAGGACCCAGGAGCATGTCTGAAATGTAATCATTTCCCAGAGGCCTCACTTGCCATCTGACTTCAAATCACCTTTGATCATAATTGTAGGAGAAAATTAGCAACATTACTGAGAAGACATGAAAGTAAGAGGTTGTATCCACTCAGCCATAGAAAAGGATGAGGTTCCCTTCCAGCTCTGAAGTCCCGATCAGCGTCATGTTCTGATCGAATGCTCATTCAATAACAAAAAAAAATTGTTTTTTCTCTTCTCTCTTTATGGAGAGGTTTTCTGGGTCGGGAGCAGATTTTGTTGTGTATTATATTTCCCCAATATCAATGTGCGGCAGAAGTAGAGAACTAACGGTGATCAGATTCAGACTCACGTCTTTGCCCGGAATATCGTGTACAGCTGTGGGTGTGGCTGCAGGTACTGCAGAAACAAAGTTTTGAAGAACTGGAAAGACTGTTAAACCTGCAACAGGGCTGGAGAGCCTTTGGTCACTGTTGAGAATTTGAGGCAGGGAGAGTGCGGATTAGGGCCCAGCATCATCTGTGCAGCTTGTTGGAGGCCCAGTGGGGAGGCTGCTGGTCCCTTATGAGCTTCTACTACTGGCTGTGACACCATGCCACTTGCTCAGAAGGACACATGGACCCAAATGGTCCAGGTAATAGCACAGAGCATGCATCCTCCCAGAGGCAGCTTCTTCCCCACAACACCCCCTATTCTCTTTCCAACGTGGAAGTCAGTGGAAACAACCCAAATGAGAGCGAGCAGAGGGTGTTTATTCATAGCTCTCTGCAGCAAGGGAGATGGCCACCGTCTCTTGGCAGCAATTCAGAGACAATCCGTGGGGTGCGAGAACTTCCTTGTGGAAAAAGAGAAGGTTTCATCTGTGCCCTGATGGAGGTTGTGGGTCTGGGGAACTGGAGCAGCTGACTAGAAGTGGAGTGTCCTGGACTGTCGCTAAAGATAGCAGTCTGATGTCCCACAAGTCTGACTGGCAGCAGGCTGGCTTCCTGGGCTGGTTAATGTAGAGCGTATTTTGGTTTCCTGGACAGGTTTACTATAGACTGAATGTGTGCCCCTAAAATTCGTATGTTGAAACCTAGTCCCTGGGAGGTGGGGCCTTTGGGAGGTTGATTAGGTCAGGAGGGTGGAGCCCTCATCAATGGGATTAGTGCCTTTATAAGAGAAACCCCAGAGAGCTCCTTTGCCCCTTCTATCAGGTAAGGACACAGCAAGAAGATGGTTGTCTGTAAACCAGGAAGCAGGCCCTCACTAGACACCGAATCTGTTGGTGCCTTGATCTTGGATTCCATCTTCCAGAACTGTGAGAAATAAAGTTCTATGGCTTATTAGACACCCTGTCATGGTATTTTGTTACAGCAGTCAGAGCAGATTAAGACAAGACTGCTGCACGTCGTGGGTCAGAGTTCTGTTTTTATATATGATCTGACCAATGTTTGTATGTTCAGTCTCCAACTGGTATGAAGCTGCTGTTAGATCAGGGCTTGTCTGACCGGGACAGAGACCATCTTCTCAGCCCAGTGGTTTCCAGAGGAACATTTTGAGACCACACGTGGGGCAGTGGTTTCCTGCCCACCCCAAAGCTGTCCTTGGTGGTCCCCTCACCCTTCCTGTGTGGAGAGCTCGGCCTGGCAGGAGAGCTAGCTGCAGAGAATCAGCTCAGGCTGTGGTGCCTGGAGACAGTAGAGGAAGGCCATGGATCCGAGCAGAAGTTGGATGAAGAACCAGTGGGTAAGACCAAGGAGTACTTGTGTTAGGGAACCATTAACTGAAACCACCTGCCCTGGCCAGGCAGCATAATAACTGCTTGCATGAGCTATCTCACAACAGAAGGTCCCCAAAAGGAACACGGAACTAATAAGCTACTGCCAGCCAGAAGGATTCGGGAGAGGACAGAAGAAGGGAGGAGACACCAGCCCATAACATGTCCTGCCAACCTCCCAGAAATCATGTTGGAATCCATCTTGGCTGAGAGATGTGTGCACCACCAGGAAGGACCCTGAGTCAGACCAAATATGGGCACAAGCAAGATGATTGGCCAGAGACAACCCGGAAAGCTAACTCCATTACCATAAAACCTGAGCCTGCGAGCCTTGTGGCAGAGCAGTTCTCTTGTGTTCTCTTACCCTGATGCCCCTTGCCAATAAAGTCTCTTGCTTTGTCAGCACGTGTGTCTCCTTGGACAATTCATTTCTGATTGTTAGACAAGAGCCCACTCTTGGGCCCTGGAAGGGGTGCCTCTTCCTGCAACACTTGGGTGCCTGAGCCTGTGGCCTTCGGAGCCTCACATCACTTCATGCCTGATGACATGGACTTACAATTTCACTTCTAGCTCTTTTTTCTACTTAATTACTTTTGTAAAGTTTGAATCATTTTATTTTGGGTTTTTGTTTCCATCCATATTTGCCACTTTTAGCCAGAGGGACAGAAACCAAAAATTTTAAATCAGTCTTTTTTTTTTTTTTTTTTGGAAATACACAAAACTAAATATAAAAGGAAATATAAACTTTCAAATGATGATTTTGATGTGTTTGTAGCATTTATTCTTCTGAGATGTAGGGAAGGAAAATTGTTTCCTCTACCATCTTAAGGGCATGTGAACTAAACTGATAAAAGAATAATAAGAAAAGGATACACATTTTATTTGATGTTAATTGTTTTAAAATTAATGTGCATGGGGGCTTCACAGACGAGAACTGAACCCCCCCCAACCATAAAAAAAAAAACCAGACTCAAGGGCTTATATTTAGATTGAAAAAAAAAATCACAATGTGGGAGTTGTGAGTTAAGTTTTATTTGGGGCAAAATGAGGACTATAGCCTGGGAGACAGTGTCTCAGATAGATCTGAGGAACTGCTCCGAAGAAGCGGGGATATGGGGAGTCAGTATATATGCGATTGTGGTGAAGGGGGATACATGCAATAAAGCAAGTATTTTGGCGGAAGGTTGCTGCTAGTCATGAGGAACAGATGTCTCTGTTAATGATTTTAGTGCTTTTCTAGATATAAGATGCAAGAATTGGGGCTCATAATCTGCCCCACCCCCTGGCATTTCTAGCCAATAGCATTACTATTGTCAGGCTGAGACTGGCACAAAACAGGCATATTTTGGATGACATATTCGAATCCATTTCGAAGGTTATTGTCAAAGATAAAGCCGGACACTAGTTAAAGGTGGTAAAGACAGATTTCATCCAGTACTATTGTAAGAGGGGAAAGAGACCTCAGTATAGAACTGACTTCAACTCTGAATACTGCAAAGACAGCTGGGATTTGTAGACGGTGAGTGGATGGAAAATTACTAAGAGGAAACATCAGTGAGAAGGGGGTGTTGACAGAAATAACCAATAAACAATCTATAATAAGAATAGAAAAGAGCTTTATTTCAGCCAAACTGAAGACTATAACCTGGGAGATAGCCTCTCAGGTAGCTCTGAGGAACTGCTCTGGAGAAGCTTGTTTTTCAGTATAGTTTTATATCTTGTCCGATCAAAGAACATCAAACAGATAGGGGGGTACATTCATTCAAGGTTTAAAAAATAAAACCAGATCAGCAGTGAGTCAGTAGGGCTTTGGTGCCTGGGAAGGGAGTCTTATCATCAAAGGAGTGCTTGTACTGGCGTCCTAAGGAAGACTAAAGATTAAATAATCTTTATCTTTTAAATGGACATTCTTTACTTCTGATCAATGCACTTTTTTTTTTTTAATGACTGAAGCAGTTGTACAATGTATGTTTGATAGACTGCAAACAGGCTGTTCTAGTTAGCATAAAATTCAAGTTAAATCGTACATAAGCCAGAATGACTTCTCCATACATCAGTATGTGAAAATTCCATCCACCAGGGGGATTCTTGCTTAACTGCCTGTCTTAGTCTGTTCAGTGTGTGGTAATAGGATACCATAGATGGGATGGCTTGTAAACAACAGACATTTATTTCTCACAGTTCTGGAGGCTGGAAGTCCAAGATCAAGTTGCTGACAGATTTGGTGTCTGGTGAGAACCTACCTCATGGTTCATGGACTGGCCTTCTCACTGTGTCCCCACATGGTTGTAGCGATGAGGGAGCTCTCTGGGGTCTCTTTTATAAGGTCAGTAATCCCATTCATGAGAGCTCTACCCTCCTGGCCTAAGCACCTCCCACAAAGGCCCCACCTCCTCATACCAGCACCTTGGGGGTTAGATTTCAATATACAAATTTTGGGAGGCCATCAAGTGGTCTACATCACTGGCCTAACAGGATTCTTGCTCAAGGCAGGACAAGGATGTATGTATACACCAAAGGTGGGTAATGAAGAACTAGATCAGACCTCATGGGTTGGGGGCACATCTTACTAAACTGACTTAACATGATCCTTGCTAAGGGCACTGCCAGAATGAACACAGACGCCCAAGGTCCAGGCCTTGTTGAGAGGAGGGCTCAGAGGAGCCTGGCTGGAGTTTGGTCAAGGAGGAGAGTCTTTGTCATTAATAAAGCTTGAACTTGCTTTAAGACTTTGGGGGCACTGCAAGCTGCCCTCTGGTTTGTGGGAGCTGACGGGCATTTGCATACTTTGCAGTGATGTCCAAAATGACTGGGAGAACCATCAGCATTCCTGTAAACCTTAAAGTTGGTATTTTATGGAATATAATATAGGGGACATTTTAAGTACATTCAATACCGCTTTGGGGTGTCATTTCCACAGAGCTGTGGGATTTTGGTCTACTCGCCTTGCAAAAGCGGAATCCTTTATGCAATTATCCTCAAGACAGGTACCCACCTCCTGGTGAAAAAGATGTGTGCCTGTCCTCCTTCGGGAATCTGGTGGGAATGGGCTTAGGTCAAGCGTCTGCAGCCCTGCAACTTCCAGGCCTGGTTCCAGTTTTGCCTTTTGAAATAACAGAGTAATCCTCTCCTTCCTCTGCCTCACGTAGCCAGTCCTTCAAGTATCTGGAGGTATCCACTTTGTTATCCACCCCACACCTTCCCCACTGGCCCCTAACAGGTTGTCCATGCTTCAACCATAATACCTGCACTGCTGCCACCATTCTTAACTTGGCCTGGTTTCCGGATATCTCACCAACATGATTGTTTTTCTCTGTAGTTACCACAGAGCCTGCCATATCTGTCGGGATTTTGTTATAATAACAAACTGCCCCATATTCTGAAGATACACCACAGCAAAGGTTATTTCTCACATCCACTGCCTGTGCATCGTGGGCCTTGTAGGGGAGGGGAAAAAATCTTTCCCCCCATCCTCTTATGTTTTCCTGAGGTCTATGAATTAAACTGACATCAGGCAGATTAACAGAAGAAAAAGCATCCAATTTTCTTATGTTTTTAATTATGTATGGGAGCTTCCTAGAAAGAACTGAAAACACAAATTGGTGGTTAGACCCTGGGGCCATGATACCATTTTAACAAAGGACACTAAATTGTGGAGAAGCGACTAGACCAAAGAAAGGAATTCTGGGGGAGGGGGGTTGTGGGAAGGTAACTAAGGAAATGTATGGGAGGCACTAATGACAGATAAAGGTTGCTTGTGCAGACTCATCTCAGGTGATAAGTCCCTCTCCTTTTTTTGGTATAAGAGAGGGGGCACCTTTACGCATGGAAATTTTCTTTAAAAATGGGAAACTTCTGCCCTGCTTATAGGCAGAGAGAGGGAGGACAGAGAGCTCCTCCTGTATCTGTTGTTTCTCAGTTGCCTCCAGCTCAAAATCAATATGCCAAAGGAGCATATTTTGGGGTGGCACGTCCCAATCCCCTTCAGCCTCTTGGGGATTTCACTGTAATGTGTCCTGTCTCAGGAGGCCAGTTCATGGCCTCTACCATCTGGAACATTGCCAGCTGCCAGGATGGGGGTCACCAGCTCTCAAAGCCAGTTATTCCGGAAAATGCCAGTAGGTCACCCTCTGGCTTCACAAAGCCCTTAATTATCTTGAGCCACTGGGACCCGAGACACAGGGCTCCTTAGTGATGGCTGGCAGCATCTATTGGGGCCTCAGCTACCTTAGGAAGTGGTGGCAACCCAGTGGACATCCCAGCCAGGCAGCCTGAGAACACGGAGGACACCCCTGTTGTGTTTATGGGCTCACTGCAACAGCGAACTCCCAGCAGAGGAGCTGTGCAGGGTCTCCCAGGAGAAAGGAAAAGACAGCAAGATGATACACGAACCTTCAGTCCATGATGGTCCAAAGTTGTTTGTATTAGACAACTAATGGATTTTCCTGTTTAGGGATCTGGTGTTACCCACTTCTGGAAGCTCTTCTTCACAGCCAGAGCCACTGTGCCCCTCTGTTCAGTTTGCACTCTCTGTTCCTGGTAAGTGATGAATGTGAGCCAGGGCTCCTTCCTCTGCTTTATTCCAGTTTCTACCTGCATTCCTTCTCAAGGACCAGGCAGGTGGGCAATCAGAGAGGTCCTGGTGGGGTCAATTAGACAGGCAACCCATATGTCCTCATAAGGCGGGGGGCAGGCAGGGGGCGACCCATTGGAAAAACTCTGTTCTGCCTGAATTGCAGTTCCCAGCTTGTGGGTGCAGCTTCTGTGGAGAGGGAAGGGGAGTTGCCCATAACGTTCTGTGGGGGGAGATGCTATTTAAGGTATAAACTTGTAACCAGTAGATAAATAAGTTCTAGAGATCTAATGTACTGTTTAGTGATTATGGTCAACAATTCTGTATTATAAATTTAAAGTTGCTAAGAGATTAGGTCTTTTTTTTTTTTTTTTTTAAGATTTTTTGTTTTTATTTTTTGGCTACGCCGCATGGCATGTGTGATCTTAGTTCCCCCACCAGGGATTGAACCCACGCCCCCTGCATTGGAAGTGTGGAGTCTTAACCACTGGACTGCCAGGGAAGTCCCAAGAGATTAGGTCTTCATTGTTCCTTCCACAAATAAGAACTGCTAATTATGTGATGTGATAGAGGTGTTAACTAGTGCTATGGCAGTAATTATATTGCAATATATAAATGCATCAAATCCACACCTTACACTTATGCACTGTTATATGCCAATTATATCTCAATAAAAATAAATTTAGAAGAAGGTTCTATAAAGTCTCTGAAGTAAAAAGGAAGTAACAGTTCTTGATACTGGGCAGCATGTAACTCAGGAGGAGGAGAACCTCAGATTTTGGCCCCAAACTTGGTTTGAAGGAGGGCTTCATGGTGTAAATCATGCCTGTTATTCTGTGACCTCAAGGCACAAGTCTTCTGCAGGTGCCATGGAGGAGAAGTGGTCTGTGAAAGCTCAGGAAGACCTGTAGGCTGAGTAACCACTGGTGACAGTAAGGGGAAAGCTGATTTTTATTTTAAGTAACTTCATGGTGTTGTCTGTTAGACATAAAACAGGAAAAGGAACATCTGATAAAGCAGACATTGGCCTTTTGTTTAAAAATGTACCCGGATCGGTTTTATTCAGGTAAAGAGTTCTGTAATTTTGAATGATACTTACCTTGCAATAGTAGAAATAAGACATGTTTCAGAATTTATATTGCTGATGTGACTTAAATATTTTATTTATTTTCAGAAAGGAAACCATAGAAATGGTATAAAACTTAAGAATTCCAACAGGTTTATAGTGAAATTTGAGTCTCCCTCAATCGGGGGTTTTCTCAGTTCCTAGTTTCCCTTTTAAGATTGAATTCTTTGTATATTCTTCAAGAGGTACATATTCAATCATCTAATTATTGTTTTTATCTGAATGATGACATATTATGCATGCTGTTCTACAACTTGCCTTTTGTTAAACCTGACAGTTTATCAAGACATGTAAGAACTACCTGATTCTTCTTAATGACTTCACAGTTTTCCCTTTTGAAGCTATTAAGGTTGTTTCCAATTAGTTTATCATGAAGGTGATATATTTCTCATCCTAATAACCTGGGGCATCCAAATAGAGCATGAATGTCTGGGGCTGATGCAGCATTTTTACAAATACTTCTTGAATATCCCACATCATGCTGGTATGGGGGCAACAGGCAGAGAACTGATGTATAAGGGAAAATACAAATTAAAAATAAGAGGCTTAATTCTGCCTGTTGAAATTAAGGGGACGCTTTTCCCCCACTCCCATCTCCCTTTTGTTTCCTAATTTCTCCCTCTGTCCTTTACAAATGTATATAAATCTTTTCAGTGGCTAACCTTGTCAGTCTCACATCTCAGGAATGTTTCTCCAAGCACCTGGAAGCCATCTCTGAAATGTAACTGTAGAGGAGGAAAAAACTTTTCCTCTACCCTCTTAGATTCAGTATCTGCAAACATGACAAAAGACAGATTAACAGGGGAAAAGGCACACAAATTCTACTGATGTTAATATTTTTATATGCTTGGGGGCACTCACAGAAAAGTGAAAACCAAGAAATGGTTAGAGTCAGAAGCTTATATACCATTTTACCAAAAGGTGTTAAATTGTGAGAAGGTGAGTAGGACATGTATGGCAGGTAAGTGTTGTCTAATGAGGTTTGTTTGTGCACTCATCTTGCTGCAACTTTCCATCTTCTTCATGCCCATAAAACTCCCCCAGGGAGGGGCTTTATGGCAGTCCTAATTTCTCAGAAGTTTCTGCTTTTAGTTAGATAAGGGAAGCTCTGAGAAGGTGTCTTTCTGCATCTATTGATTCTCAATTGTCATCAACTCAAAATAATCCACATGCCAAAGTGGCATATTTTGGGGTGGCATATTCTGATCCTCTTCATAATCACATCTCCCAACTTCCCCAGAGGAAATGAGCTTAACTTCAGCTATCACCTGGCTCCAAATTGCAAAATGTGCCTAAAGTATTAAATGGGTTGCATGTACTCAGCTCTGTAAAAGAATGAGACTTCTTTCTGTCTTTGTAGTCTCTTAGGTTGCTGGTGATGTACATCACATTCTGGTTTTGTGCTTACTGAAGAATAAACTATTTTCTTTCTCTTCTCACTTTAAATTTGTTTTTAATTATATTTCTCCAACAAGTGCAGGCGTGCATGTAGTCAGAGTGGACTCCTAGCACCACCACTGCCCTTCCTTCCATGGGGCCCTCTAGGCACTGGCCACCAGGGCTCGCTGTACTAAAGTTAGAATGCATTTTAAATACTTTATCTTATGTAACTGTGAATCATTAGAGTAAACCAATCCAGTCACCGTATGTCACAATAAGGACAGTGTTATATTTCTTAGGACTCTTGGTTGCAAATGACAAACCCCAATTTGAACTGGGTTAAAAGTGTGGTACATTTATCAAAGGATATCAGGGCTCTCAGCAAGCAGGCCCCCCGGGAACAATGAGATCATAGTCCCTAGCACCAGCCTTCTCTGTCTTTCATCTCCCATCTCTGCTATTTCAGTGCCTGCTGTTTTATTCTGATTTTTTCCACATGACAATAAAAGCTGTGACCAACAGCTCCAGAGTCTCATGATTTTTCAGCTCTATCCACTAGAGCAAGAGTGAAAAAAAAATCTCTTTTGTCCCCAAAGCCAAAAATCCACCACTGGGTGGGAGGGAGGGAAATAACTAATACTAAAACTCATTTTAATTGTAATCATTATAATTTATTAGCCAGCTCAGGCTATGTAACAAATACCCCAGACAGGGCAGCTCAAACAACAGACATTTATTGTCTCCCTGTCTTGGAGGCTGGAGGTCTGAGATGCAAGTGTCAGCAGCCCTGGTTTCTCCTGAGGCCTCCTCTCTCCTTGGCATGTAGACAGTAGTTGCTATGGAAAAACACACTTCTGTGTGTTTCCTTTACTCACAATTCTCTAGTTCACCTCTGACACTTCTGATCACTAAATGTTTGTGTGTGTGTGTGTGTGTGTGTGTGTGTGTGTGTTGGAGGGGGTGTTTCCGCACACCACCAAGCAATCCTCGACACCAGCTAGTGTCCTACAATTCAACTCAATTCTGATGCTATCCACCTGGAGATAGTATCAGACCCCCCCCATAGGTTAAGGGCTTAGTCCTACAAGACTCCTCCCCCTTCAGATGCCAATCAGAAGTCCAAGTTGTCACCTGTACTTCTGACCAACCGATGGAAATTCCCATGACCCCTCCTGGGGTTCAATTAATTTGTTAGAGTTGCTCACAGGACTCAGGAAATCCGTTTACTCACTAGATTACTGGTTTATTATAAAAGATATTAGAGGATACAAATCAACAGCCAGATAAAGAGATACATAGAGTAAGGTCCTGAATGCAGGAGCTTCTGTTCCCACGGAGTTGTGGTGCACCACCCTTCTGGCACGTGTATGAGTTCTTGTTAACCAACCTAGAAAATCTCCAGTAGTACTACAGGGATTATCATGGAGCCTTCATTACATAGGCACAGTTGACTGAATCACTGGCTATTGGTGGTCGAACTCAACCTCCAGCTGCTGTTGCCTTCCTGGAGGTCAAGGGTGGGAATGAAAGTTCCAAACCTCTAATCACAGGGTTGGTTCCCCTGTGAACCAGCCTTTATCCTTTCCAAAATCACCTCATTAACATAAACTCTGTTGTGATTGAAAGGGGCTTGCTATGAGTAACAAGAGACACCATTATCACTCTAATTACTTAAGAAATTCCAAAGGTTTTAGGATTTCTGTACTAGGAATGGGGAGGAAGACCAAATATATATATTTCTAATTGTAAATCACAATATTACAACTGTCTTCTCCCTGTGTCATCACACGACCCTCTGTATGTCATAATCTCCTCTTCTTTTAAGCGTGCCAGTCACGTGAGATTAGGGCCCAGACCACCCTAGTGACTTCCTTTTAACTTGCTGACCTGAAACACATAAGCTGGTTTTCTTCAGCAAAGATGGGTTTATTCTGGATCAGCAGAGAATTGCAATCCTGGGTCTGCAACTGTGGTGAGCCTTGTGCAAGACGCCCACAAGGTAAGGGAAAGAGAATGAATGCTTTTATAGAGAAAAGGAAGTTGGAAGGGTTATAGTAAAAAAAAAAAAAAAGAAAGAAAACAGAGTCCAAGTCTTTCCATTGCCTGAGTCCTTGCAGGGAAAGAACAGGAGTCTTTCTTTTTCCTGTTGGGCTCTGCTACCATCTCAGGGCATGACAGCTCCCTGTTCTGGTCTCCTAACTCTATTTAATTGAGGTTTCGGTTTATTAATTTTTTACTTCCTTTTGATCAAGATCTTTCTCTGAAAACACTGCTGATCAAGAGTCAGGTTTTTTAGTTTCAGTGATTTTTTGTCTCAATGTCAGGAAGGACCGTTCCTGGGTCCTTTCTTTCACATTGGAAAGAAAGTGCACAGATTGGAAACCTATTAAGGTCACATTTGAGTAAAAAGGAGGGGTAGGAGGGAGATCTCTCAGGAACTTTTAATCTGAAATCCATATGTTACCAAGATCATAGATATTGGAGATAATCTGCAGTATGTCACCACCAAAGGCTTGGCGACCAACTTCCAACAGGCCTGGTCTGGATATCCTGGAAAAGCTTCAATTCCACATGTCATTCCAGGAAATCTACTTTCGGGTCACCAGGTGATGTGCAGATCCAGTCAGGATTTGATGCTTTCTTTAGGTGTGTCATATGAATTCAAGAGTCCGTTCCTTGCAAGATAAAGACTTCATAAAGCACAAAAAAGGCACAGAGTTCAGGCCTGGGTTTATTTAAAAGGAGTCTAGTATTGAAGGTTAGAACTGACTTCAGAACCAGAATATAGCTGTCCCTGGACACTCTTGGCTTTTAGATGGCCCTTCAAAGACTTGCCACCCATTAACTTACATATACTCTAAAACTTAAAAGATACTAGTTTCAATCTTCAAAAGTTTCGTGTGCACTGGGCTTCCCTGGTGGTGCAGTGGTTAAGAATCCACCTGCCAATGCAGGGGACACCGGTGCAAGCCCTGGTCCAGGAAGATTCCACAGTGCCGCGGAGCAACTAAGCCTGTGTGCCACAACTACTGAGCCTGCGCTCTAGAGCCCGTGCACTACAACTACTGAGCCCGCGTGCCTAGAGCCCATGCTCCACAACAAGAGAAGCCACCACAATAAATGAGAAGCCCGTGCACTGCAATGAAGAGTAGCCCCTGTTCGCTGCAACTACAGAAGGCCTGCGTGCAGCAACGAAGACCCAACACAGCCAAAAGTAATAAATAAAATAAATAAATTTATTAAAAAATTTTTTTTAAATAAAAAGTTTTGTGTGCACTATTTTAATTGATGAAGATTTTGAATATTAAGTCTACTGGATAACAAACTGGGCTCAAAGAAACTTCAGAAACCCACTCTTGCATACTGACAACATTGAGCTATCACTAAAGCACACTGCATGTTAACTGCTTCTACATACAGACTTCCTTCACTCAGCTGTAAGCATCCTGAAAGTGCAGACCAAACAGGGACAGTAGGGAATGGATTTTGTCCCCTTTGTATGACTAGTGACCTGACAGTGCTTCGCTTTTATCAACTTAATAAAGCCTCAGTAAAAGCTTCCAAGCAGCACCAATGTAGGAAAAAAGCAATCTTTACACTCTTTTCCTCAAACCCATGCTCAGGTTGTCTCCAAACAGCTCAACTATTGGGAGCATGGTGAACCTCTGTGGTTGTAGGGTTTCTCAGCAAGTTTAGACTGTTCTATGAGGTTGGAAAACTTGTTACCAAGTGCACACAAAATGATCAGCTATTGTTCTGAAGGTTAACTTGCAAGGGAAAATCTCTTCGTCTTCAAACACTAGGAACTAACCAGTGATTTCATATCAATAAACCCCAATAAGGGGCTTCCCTGGTGGCGCAGTGGTTGAGAGCTGATGCAGGGGACATGGGTTCGTGACCCGGTCTGGGATGATCCCACATGCTGTGGAGTGGCTAGGCCCGTGAGCCATGGCCGCTAAGCCTGCGCGTCCGGAGCCTGTGATCCGCAACTGGAGAGGCCGCAACAGTGAGAGGCCCGCGTACCGCAAAACAAAAACAAAAACAAAACCCAATAAGGGACTACGCTGACACACAGCTAGCTAGGCCTCTGGTTTATTGGAGAGAAAAGGCACCCGCTACTTGGTTTGTGCACAGTGCCCTTTGTGAGCAGGTAGTGGCTCTTAAAATAGCTTTTGGGGTGAGATCAATGGCTGCTTGCACAGTTTAGGCACATTTTCCGTGGATATGGCGTGCCAGCTGAATATCCTTGGGCATAGTAGTGACACGGTTGGCATGGATGGCACATAGGTTGGTGTCTTCAAAAAGACCCACCAGGTATGCCTCACAGACTTCCTGCAGTGCCCTTACAGCCGAGCTCTGGAAACGCAAGTCCATCTTAAAGTCCTGCGCAATCTCCCGGACCAGGCGCTGGAAGGGTAACTTACCAATCAGAAGTTCTGGGGACTTTCAGTAGTGACGAATCTCGCGCAGTGCTATAGTGCCCGGCCAGCACCTGTGCGGCTTCTTCACGCCCCCCGTGGCTGGCGCGCTCTTCCGAGCTACTTTGGTAGCCAGTTGTTTGCGAGGTGCTTTGCCGCCAATGGACTTCCGCGCCGTCTGCTTTGTTCGTGCCATTTCTCTGCTATCCCGAGAACCCAAGGGGCTGTTACAGCCTCCTCAGTTGCTCCCTGAACGCGTAAGTGGCAAGCCTGACTAACGTTTTTTTTTTTCGGTACGCGGGCCTCTCACTCCTGTGGCCTCTCCCATTGCGGAGCACAGGCTCCGGACGTGCAGGCTCAGTGGCCATGGCGCACGGGCCCAGCCACTGCGCGGCACGTGGGATCCTCCCGGACCGGGGCACGATCCCGTGTGCCCTGCATCCACAGGCGGACTCTCAACCACTGCGCCACCAGGGAAGCCCGAAGACCCCACAGTCAGGTTGGCATCCTGGAGCACGCCAGTCAGCTTGCAGGCTGAGCTGGTCTGGGTTGGGGTGGGCGTCGGGTCTGGGTTCCGGTTGGCGTCATGTGGGTGTTGCATCTCCGTGCACGGCTCCCTTGTTTTTCCTCAGCACTCTCCTCCTCCTCTATGGGCCAAGGAGGGAAGAAACTTCTAGAAGCTTGCACTCCACATTTGGCCTGATAACAAGGACCCCAAGAGAAGATGACACTCAGTATGGGCGGATGGGGTCCACCCTGCTCCCTCACATCATCACCTACCTTGGAGCATCCATAGAATGCATGAAGCATGAAAGTTCCTCTGAAGCACCCATTCTCCAATTTAAAAGCTCTCCCAGCCAAGTTCCTTATAATGGGGTCTCCATTGTGTCTATATCCATTTTATGAGGTTCAGCTTGAGGTTATCTCCACTGTAGTGAACCCCCACTGCCTCAATGGTAAGAAAGAATTCTGTCACATCTTAAATACCCTTCCTAATGAGCCTTTGTAACTTTTTCTTTTTTTAGGAGTTTTCACTTTTGTTTAGTTTTAATAGATGGCAAAAATTTTAACCTTTTTTTTTTTTTTTCTTTTTTTGGTTCTATGAACCACTCTGGTAGTTTGATAAAGCTCATAATATTTAAAAATATTTTTAATGCATAAAGTAAAATGCTTCAGAATATTTTTAAATGCATAAAATAAATTGCAAAGAATCAATTATATTGAAATAAGTTATCAAAATATATATAAATTTGTCAGATAGTTATAAATGTACACTTTTATCAATGCATTAAATAACAACTTCTAATTGGGGAAGACTTGTAACTGCTGTCATTTGAGAGTGGTTATGGGCATTAAGGATATTTAGAGATCTCTTTCATGGCTGTACTGTGATATGATTCCATACCCTATCCTCAATTTAGCATACCAATTATACTTCTTTTTAAGCTTTTTAAAGTGATTTCCTAGAGTTTGAAATATAGATTTATAACCAATCTCAGTTCACTTTCAAATGACATTATTTCATTTCATGGGTAGTGCAGGTAACTTATAAACAGGAATAATAGAGTATTACCATTTCCTCCCTTCCATCCCTTATAACATTGCTGTCGCTATCATCCAATATATTATTGCTGTTACTATTTGAACAGTTATCAGTTATTAAGAATAGAGAAATAAAGGATTTTATTTTTCCCTCACTTATTCCTTCTCTAATACTCTTCCTTTCTTTATGTAGATCTGTGTTTCTGACCTTCATCATATTCCTTCTCTTTGAAGAACTCCTTTTACCATTTCTTGCAAAGCAGGTCTACTGGTGAAATTCCATCCATTATTGTTTGTCTGAGAAAGTCTACTTCTTCACTTTTGAAGAATAACTTTGCTGGATACAGAATTCTAGGTTGGTGAATTTTTTATATCATCATTTTACATATTTCATGCCACACATTTTTGCTTTCATAATTTCTGATGAGAAGTCTTATCCTGTTTCTCTGTAGTTAGTGTTTTCTCCCTCTCTGGTTCTTTAAAGATATTTTCATATTTTATTTTCTGTAGTTGAATATGATGTGCCTTGGTATAGTTTTTTTGCTATTTATCCTGTTTGGTGTTCTTTGAACCTCCTGGATGTGTGGTTTAGTCTCCATCATTAATTTTGGAAAATTCTCAGCCATTATTCACATATTTCTTCTATCCCTCCTCTCTTCTCCTTCTGCTATTCTAATTACATGTATGCCACACCTTTTGTAATTATCCCACAGTCCTTGAATATTCTGTTTTCTATTTATTGTTACTATTTTTTTTTCATTTTAGATGTCAGTTTGGGAGGTTTCTATTGGCATTTCTTCAAGCTCACTGATTCTTTCCTAGATCATAGACAGTTGACTGATGAGCTCATCAAAGGCAGTCTTCATTTGTTAGTGTTTTCAATTTCTAACATTTTCCTTTTGATTCTTTCTTAGCATTTTCATCTCTCTACCTACATTGTCTGTCTGTTCTTGTATGCTGTCCACTTTATCGATTAGAGCCCTTAACATCTTAATCACAGTTTTAAAATTCTGGTCTGATAGATAATTCCAACACCTGTGTCATATCTGAGTCTGGTTCTATGCTTCTTTATGAATTTGGACTATGTCTTTTTTTGCCTTCTGAAATGGCTAGTATTTTTGGTTGAAATCTGGACATGATGTACTGGGTAATAGGAACTATGGCTAATTGGCTTTGAGTGTGAGGATTTATGTTATTCTGGATTGGAGCTGGTCTGGACTAGAGTTGGGCTGTGTTTAGTGTTGATTTTAACTCAAGGCACCAGAAGCTTTAAATTCTCCTGAGGTCCTTATTTTTGTCTGTCCTGTTGTCTTTGAGCCTCTCTAAGAACTCTGTCTCATATACAGTCTGCCTTTTACAGCTCTCTCAAACCTGATGTGCTCTTATTTTACTAGAGCCCTGTTAGGGTGGTAGTAGGCTGTGAGCAGGGGGAGCGTGCCATAATGCTGTGATTAAATCTCAATCTCTTGGTGATCTTGTGTCCTTGGGATATGACCTTCACAGGTGTTTCTTAGCTGTTTTGCCTTCTTTAGGTGAGACAGGAGGGTGAGAGGGGCTGGAGTGAGAGAGATGCCCTTTCCTGGTGGGATGAAGCTCTGCTTAAGTCTTCCCCTGTTGTGGAGAACATTCTGAGTATATTTCACAATGGTTGCTTTGCTCCTCCCTTGGCCAGAACCAGGAGGGGAGTTTTCTCCTATTTTCACAAAGAGAAATTGGTGGGGTCCCTGAAAGTAAGGCCAATGAAAGTGTGTGTGATCTTATGACTTATTGTAAAAAGTATATATTTGGTCTTTGTTCCTGTTTCTGGCACAGAGCTCCTAAAACACCTAGAATTTCCTGTGATAAGAGCAATAAAGGTGTCTTTTGTTATCTTTATGAGTGATTTTGGGAAGCCCCTAAGGATGGGGGCTGGTTGTCAGGGCAATAACCATGTGATTAGAGGGTCCCACTCCCCTCACCTCCAGGGAGGGGAGAGAGGCTGGAGGTTGAATCAGTTGCCAGTGGACAATGGTTTAATCAGTCACGCCTAGTACTGAAGCCTCCATAAAAACCCAAAAGGACAGTTCCAAGAGCTTCAGGGCTGGTGAACATGTGGAGGTTTGGGGAGAGCCGTGCACTAGGAGAGGGCGTGGAAACTTTGCACCCCTTCCCTCGTGCCTTGCCATCTGGCTGTCCCTGAGTTATATTCTTTCATAATAAACTGGTAATCTAGTTGAGTAAAATGTTCCTGTGAGCTCTGTCAGCCGCTCTAGCAATTAATTGAACCTGAGGAGGGGGTCATGGAAACCTCTGATCTATAAGCGGTCAGTCAGAAGCACAGGTGACATTCTGAGGTTGTGATTGGTGTCTGAAGAGGGGGAAGTCTTTTTTAGGAGAGACGAATTCTTTTCTGAGCACGTTCCTGCCTGGTGCGCTAGTAATAGGTGCTCAACCATCACTTCCAGAAAGGTGCAGACAGCATGCACCTGCTGGCCAAGTACACTGTGTCTGAGGGCACCAAGTACACCAGCTCCAAGCAAGCGTCAGAACCAATGGCTCTCTTCAGAGCTCCCTCCACTATCAGGAGAAGAGCTGTGGCGCCCATCAGCTTTCACTCCAGTTTCCAGCAGGAAACATATCAACATAGGTGGATTCAGAAAACAAGTTTTAAATCGCTTATTAATTCCTTCTCCATTATGGGTTGAATTGCGTCCTCCCAAATTCGTCTGTTAGAGACCTAACCGCCAGTACCTCAGAATGTGACTGTACTTGGAGACAGGGTCTTTAACAGATGTGATTAAGGTAAAATGAGGTCATTAAGGTGGGCCCTGATTTAATATAACTGATGTCCTTATTCAAAGGAGAAATTTGGACAGCTAGACATGCACAGAGGAAAGACAATGTGAGGAGTGACAGGGAGAAGATGGCTGTCTATGAAGGAGAGAGGCCTGAAACAAATACTTTTCTTATGGTCCTGGGACAAACTAACCGTGCAGTCACTTTGATTTTGAACTTTTGGCCTCTAGAGCCGTGGGACAATAGGTTTCTATTGCTTAAGCCACCCAGTATGTGGGATTCATGATACAACCCTAGAAAACTAATACACTCCTTGATAGATTTCTACTTTAACGTGTCTCCTTTCTTTTATATCGCCTATGGCCATCCTGGTGGATTCACGTTTTATCCCCAAAGGGATGTAAAATGGCCTCATCCAACACACTAGCCAACACCATTTATGCAGTTTCCAGTTGCAATCTGTTATTGTCATTTTTTAATGCATTGGAATCAGTTTGCTAATATTTAAAGTATAATTTCTGTTTCCTTATTTATAAGTGACTACAGTCTGTAATTTTTTTTCCCCTTTGGTGAGTCATCTTTATTCATTTTAATAGCAACATTATATTTTCTTCAGAAGGCAAAAAAAAGGTTTTCTTTCATCCTTTATTTTGGGAGAATTTGTTTATCAGTAGAATTTTATATTTCTTAATAGTTTAGCAGTAATTTTCCTGGAGGCCTGGCATTTCTTCAATACTTCAGGCCTTAAAAATCTCTAACTCATTTAAAATAACAATTTAGTTATGAAAAGTTTTATTACATATATATATGTCATATAAAAGTTTTATTATAATCTGTATCTCAATCCAGTTAAAGAATATTCTTTTAAGAGAGATACTTAGAAAAAAATGATAGAATGCAGCATTAGCCTAGATTAGAAATGAACAGTTTAATACAGTCTCTAGGATTTTAAGTATAAGAAAACATCCAGATTGAAAAGGAAGGAATAAAACCATCTCTATTTGCAAATCACATGATCTTGTATATAGAATATTCTTATACTTTAAAAGAATTTTCCTGCCTTCTCTCTATTTCCTTCTAGAGAAACTTTATGACTTTGTTTTTCACATAATAAAGAAAATCCTAATGGGATTATGTTGAATTTATAGATCAGTTTAGGAGAAAATGGATTTTTTCTTCAAACTTGTTTTAATAGCCAAGGAAGCAGGTCTCTGTGTTTTATTTAAACCTTCTCTATAAACTTATCAACAAAATGTATAGCTTTTGAGATTATCTTTGTTTATTTTATTTAGTATAACGAGTGAAATTTTCCCATTCGTTTTTCTACCAACTCTCATCTGGAGACAGAAAAGATAATGTGTTTGTCTAAATTTCTGAGTGAACCCTTTTGTTTGTGTTTGAGTTGTTTCTCTAGGACAGTGGCTCTCAAATGTTAACATTCATCCAAACACCTGAAGAACTTTGCCAAGCAGATAGCTAGGCCTCATCCTGTTCCTGACTCACTTGGTCTGGGGTGGACCCAAGAGTTTACATCCGTAACAAGCTCTCAAGTGACATTGATGATGCTGCCTCAGACCACACTTTGGATATACTGTTTTAGGCTTTCCAGGTTTTAAATACTTTCAAATACTTTGAAGTGTATACCATTTGCCTAAAAAACCAAAAAACAAACCAAAAAAACAAATCTTTTTTACTACATTCACTAATATTCTAGAATAAAGGTAATACTGGACTTCCTTGTCACTCAGGTAATGATTTATTTCACCATCATACGTCATGCTGGGGCTTTGTTTGAGAGCTACTTGTTTTATCCAGGTAAGAAATCATGAATTTATTATTATTTTACTAAATGCTTACTATTTGTTAAAAAAGATAACTATCCAATATTAGTAAATATTTATTTTAAAGAGAGAACTATCTAATATTAGCAAAAATACTTTTAGTAATGTTAAAAAGCAAAATTCAACGGAGTAAATTTGAAGATCTAATTAGCAGAGATTCATGCATCAGGCAGCATTCCGTCGTAGCAGATAGAAAGGAATTCCGAAGAGCGGTACAGAATGGAAGGCTTTTATAGGCAGAAGAGGGCAGGGCAAGGAAGTTATTCTAGCAAAGAGCTGATTGTTTCAGGCAAGGTCATCTTCCTTTGGGGAAGGGGGCTGGGATGTCTATCAGGTAGATTACCTCACTAGTGCTGAACAGGTAATTCTACATTGACTGGTTAAAGGTCACATTCTTGGGACAGGCTGAAACTGCAATTAGGTTAGGTAGTAAGTCTTAGTTTGTTGACATGGGACTTAGCACAAGCGACTCCATTTGGGGCTTGTTATTTCTTTTTTTTTTTTTTTTTTTTTTGTGGTACGCAGGCCTCTCACTGTTGTGGCCTCTCCCCGTTGCGGAGCACAGGCTCCGGACGCGCAGGCTCAGCGGCCATGGCCCACGGGCCTAGCCGCTCTGCGGCATGTGGGATCTTCCCGGACTGGGGCACCAACCCGTGTCCCCTGCATCGGCAGGTGGACTCTCAACCACTTGTGCCACCAGGGAAGCCCTGTTATTTCTTTTTTTACCAGTAATGATTATGAACTTTTTTCATCTATCAACACTGAGTCATATTTATAGATTTCCCCATGTTGAAAAGTCCCTGCCTTCCTGTGAGTAACCCAGCTTCATTCTGATGGCAAGAGTTCCACACAGGGGCGCTAGGGGCGCTATTTGAAGGGCCTCTGGAAGTATCTGTGTTCTGATTGGCTGACATGCCTAGCTGTTTTATCCAATTAAAGAGTGGAACTGTTCATGCTCATTTAAATGTTCTCTCAAATCCAATCAGATGTTCAATTTATCCAAGTCCTCATCTGAATGTAAACCATATAAATAGGACCTTCCATGCCATCCACTTTTTCAAGGACCTGTGCTGTCTCCACTGGAAGTACATTTCTGCACCTAGGAAGGCTTACCAGTGAGATGTGACTGCTGTTCTGAAGAAGGAAAGAGCAAGGCCCAGTGACTTTGTATCCCAAAGTACTCAGATATCCTCCAGGTTGACCAGCTGCAAGTAGGCTCTTATTTCTAAAGCAAAGTAGATTTCAAGAGCCTCTCTATTAACCCAAACTCTCTTGGTTATCTTTAAAACAGACTTCATATTAGTTTTCTGTTGCTGTCATAACAAATTACCTCCAATGTAGTGACTTCAAACAAAACCCATTTATTATCCTGAGGTTCTGCAGTTTGGAAGTCCAGGCACACCTCACTCCTCTGTTGAGTCTCATTACCTCAATTCAGGATGTCTGCATGTTCCTTTCTGGGGGATAATTGTGCCCCCAAGCTCACTAGGATTGTCCGGATGAGGTTCATTTCCCAGCTGACTGTGAGTGCTGGACTGTCTTTTCCCCTAGAACCTGCCCACATTCCTTCTCATGCTCTCCAGGTAATCCTCTCCACCGAGAGCAGGGCAGGTCCTCCTCCAGCTTCCAATCTTTCTGACTTCTGTGCTATATCTTTCTTTCCTCCAGCCAGAGATAGTTCTCTGCTTTTAAGGGCTCCTGCAATTGAACTGGAAAATCCAGGATAATCTTTTTATCTTAAGGTTTGCAACTTTAATGACAGCTACAAAGTCCTGTTGGCTGTGTGACAGAACTTACTGACAGGTCCTTGGGACTAGGACGTGGAGATCTTGGGAAGCGGGAGGTTGCAGTCTGCCTACCACAGACTTCTTTAGTCAAATTTTCCCTTAGGACCTATTTAGTTGTCCATTATTCAAATCACCGAGGATATGCAGTAAAAATGAAGCTCATTCTTCCACAGGTGGTAGGGTTCACATTCTCATCAGGGACATTCACAGATGGCTCGACAAAAAGGGATATAACAAAGCTGGATGTTTCTTTTTGAAAAAAATCACACATTGAAACTGGGGTGTGCCAGAGAACACTAATGAAGAAGCAGAAGGTATTATTATTTCTCTGAGTTTTTTGAGGGCAGGGGATTTTTGCCTGTTTGTATGAATGAATATGGCCATCACCGGGAAAATGTGGGAGGTTGGAGTGAGTGAACATTATTGTTATACAGGGATACAAAATGTGTTCAAGGCAGAACTCATCTACTCTCAGTGGAAAGAGATGAGGACAATAATAAAATTACACCCTCCTAGAATGAATGCTAATAGCCATGGCTTTGGTTATGACCATATGATCAGGGTCAGGCCAAGTAGGGTGACCTCAAAGTCTTTGTGGTTGACACTCAAGAAGAACCAAAATAATGTGTTAAATAGCTGAGTTCTTTTCTTTAAAAAAAAAAAATGAGAAATTTCAAATATATGCCAAGGTAGAAAAAATAGTAAAATGAACTGGACTTCAGCATTTATCAGCCTAAGACTAATTTATACATCTGCCCTCCTTTCGCTTAGATTATTTTGAAAAAAAATCCAAGATGTTGTATCATTTCATGCATAAATATTTCCCTGAGTTCTTAGACCGTCCCAGTCAGCTGAAAGAATTTGGTTTAATATTTCAGGGTCATAATTAATCACACTCATCAACAAAAGACAGATCCTGTCTTCTAGGTGTTTATCACCCACAAAACTTCTCAAGAGTATACCGCACAGAACTTATAAGCGTGAGTGCTTTCAAAATGGCAATAGCAAAGCACCTTTATGAAACTGTTACCAGCAGCCCAACGGCTACCCAGAGTCCTGGTATATTAATTTACTAGGACTAACAAAATAAAGTACCACAGACTGGATGGTTTAAACAATAGAAATTCATATTCCCACAGTTCTGGAGGCCAGAAGCCTGAGATCAAGGTGTGGGCAGGGCTGGCTTGCCCTGAGGCCTCTCTTCTTGGCGTGTAGACTCCTTCTTCTCCCTGTGTCCTCACATGGTCGTCCCTTTGTGGGGGTCTGTGTCCTAATTTCCCCTTTTTTATAAGGACACCAATCATACAGGATTAGCCCACCCCAATGACCTCAGACTTCCTTGAGACTGGACCTGCCACGCCAACTCTTCCCTGGTCTCCAGCCCACCCTGCAGATTTCAGATTTGCCAGCCCCACGATCATGTGAGCCAATTCCTTAAAATGAATCTATCTCTTTATACATGCCGTTGGTTCTGTTTCTCTGGAGAATCCTGATTGATAAAACCTGGAATCAGCATTCTCTCTTTTCTCTTTCACCCCTGGTTGTAAACAAGCCAAGTTCTTTTCTAAGCTTATCTTTTGATTTATTTATTTTAGGTAAAACCTTATTGAATGCAGCTAACAACATCCACTCATGCTGTTAACACTCTGTATCAAAAAGGCAATGGTATCACTACACAAGGAGAAGTGCTGGTTTCCAGCCTCTGTGAAGTTTCCTGCCATATGAGGTGGGGACCACTTTCCCCGCTCACCATTTCTTCTGTGATAGAGCTGCATAAAGACAGCCTCGGTGACTTTCAGCAGCAAGCTCCAGGGCTGCTGGGCACCGTGGCTGCTGGCTCCAGCTTTCAGTTTCCACTCACTTGTTCTCTTTCTGGGCTCAGGAAGCAGCTCCTCTCTGGGACGTGCAGGTCTCGGGGTGCAGGACAGAAGTGCGGCTCATTGCACCAGAGGCCCTTGCTCTGGAAGTGGGCACCATCCCTTCTAACCTGCCATCGCCCAATGAGGGCCCATGATGTGCTAACTTCCTGAGGCTACCCTGACAAACTACCACAAATGGGGAGCTTACCACAGGAATTTACTCTCCCAGTTCTGGAGGCCAGAAGTCTGAGATCAAGGTTTCGGCAGGGCCTCACTCCCTCCAGAAACTCTAAGTGTGGGTCTTCCTGCCTCTCTCAGCTCCTGGTGGCTCTAGGAATCCCTTGGCTTGTGGCTGAATCACTCGAGTTTCTGCCACCATCGCCATCTTCTCCTTGTGTGTGTCAGTGCTCCCTCCGCTTCTCTCCTATAAAGAGACATTTAGGGCCCACTTGGATAATCCAGGATAAGCTCCTCCTCTCAAGATCCTTGATTTACTCATATCTTTTCCACACAAGGTCATATTTACAGGTTCTAGGATGAGAAAGAGAATATTTCATTGAGTGGCCAGTTTCTGAGCCACATGTGGCTGCACCCAAGGTCATGGGACAGGGCAGTTCACCCCTGGGAGTGAGGAGTGGGGCACAGGATTGGGGAACACTTGCTGAACTCAAACTAGCACAAGCAGATTTAGTGCAAAGCAAACCCACCTACTATCATGACCAGAAACTAAAAGAAGGAAAAAGTACATTGGTGTCCCTTCTTAAATTTGTGTTGCTAAATGGAGTACTTTGGATGGAAAAAAAAAATGCATGTAACCCAGCTGGCTATGCCAAAGAGAAAGACCATATAAGAGTTATGTGGAAGGAACTTCTCTGGTGGTGCAGTGGTTAAGAATCCGCCTGCCAATGCAGGGCACACAGGTTCGAGCCCTGGTCCGGGAAGATCCCACATGCCGCGGAGCAACTGAGCCCGTGTGCCACAACTACTGAGCCTGCGCTCTAGAGCCCGCGAGCCATAACTACTGAAGCCCGCACACCTAGAGCTGGTGCTCCGCAACAAGAGAAGCCACCGCAATAAGAAACCCGCGCACCACGACAAAGAGTAGCCCCCGCTCGCTGCAACTTGAGAAAACCTGCTTGCAGCAACCAGGACCCAACGCAGCCATAAATAAATAAATAAGAGCTATGTGGAAGAAAAGAATGTTCTTATCATCAATGGTGACACCAAAACCCACTGTCAGTTCATGTTGGGTAAAACCGCATGGATGGTAGAAAAACTGCCAAAGTTGCAGTGGTTTTCATGAAATAATGCTAATATATTCTCTCCCTTGAATCGTTTATTATTCACGTGTGGAACAGTCGCCAGAACCACTAGGCGGAGTCAAGCTCATGCTTTTAGAAATATTTCTCCTTTGTTTCTACAATGTTCTCACTGAGACAATCAGAGGCCTGGAAATTATGGAGGACTGCCAGTGATCACAACGACTCTGAAGATCAATCTATCTCCACAGGATGGACACCTACATAACCACTAAAAGAGAGAACAGTGAACAAGAGAAACAAGATGGCTGAGTCCCAGTTCTCCACACACAGACAGATATCCCAGACAAAATAGAAGCAGCATTTACTCCCCTTCCCCTACAGCCAACACCATGTGTGTGCCCAGCTCTTCAATTCTGACCGTAATACTAATTTTCATGAAAAGCAAAACAAATTATCTATGGCTTGAGTGCAAAGAACAAAAACAGAATAGTTGAATTCATGTCTTAAGTCAAAAAAAAACCAAAATCCAATTTGTGTTTGCTAAGGTCACCAAGCAGTTCTCCAGTTCTCAGCGGACACTGAGTGTCCCACAAATTTAACTCAATTCTAACATCATCTACCTGGAGATAGTGTCAGACCTCACAGATTAAGGACTCAGATAAAAAAAAAAATTAATCAACAGTCAATGTAAGAAAGAAATAGAGAATTTTATTTGAACCAACCTGAGGATTATAACCCAGAAGACAGTCTCTCAGAAAGCTCTGAGGACTGTGCCACCCATTAGAGGTCAAAGCACAATTATATAAGTTTTTGAGACAAAGTGTTATACATTAAAGAGTTATGCATCAAAGTAATACATTGACAGTTTACACAGTTCAACAAGGCAAGTGGTGGGTCATTGTGACCTCTTACAGGATTAAGGAAGGAATGTTACCTCCTAAAGAATTACCTTCCTGGGCTTCCCTGGTGGCACAGTGGTTGAGAGTCCGCCTGCCGATGCAGGAGACACGGGTTCGTGCCCCGGTCCGGGAAGATCCCACATGCCGCAGAGCGGCTGGGCCCGTGAGCCATGGCAGCTGAGCCTGTGCGTCCAGAGTCTGTGCTCCGCAACGGGAGAGGCCACAACAGTGAGAGGCCCGCATACCAAAAAAAAGAGTTACCTTGCTGGCACCAGGAGGAAATTGTTTTTGTTGCTGTTGTGTGTTCGTTTGTTTTGGTGAGTAAGCATTCCTGTGTTAAGGGGATCTAGTTAATGTATAATGCAGATGTATAACGCACACTAAAGGGGAGGGAACAGTGGCTCAAATGGCAGAGAAATTTTTATGTTAAATTTTTCTTGTCCTCTCTCAAAATAATTTTGTTTCATCACTGCCCTCCCTTCAGAAGCCAGTCGCAAGTCCAGGATGTCACCTGTGCTCCTGACTGACTGGTTATAGATCAGAGGTTCCAAGATCCCTCTTTGGGGGTTTGATTAATTTGCAAGAGCAGCTCACAGAACTCAGAGAAACACCTTACTTACTAGATTACTGGTTTATTATTAAAGGATGTAACTGAGAACAGCCAGATGGAAGAGATGCACAGGGCAAGGCATGTGGAAAGAAGCCCTGAGCTTCCATGCCTTCTCTGGGCACACCACTGTCCCCAAGCCTCCGTCTATTTACCAACCTGGAAGCTCTCTGAACTCATCATCTTGTGTTTTTATGGAGGCTCCAATACTAGTCATGATTGAGTAACTCCTTGGCCACTGGAAATTGAGTCAACCTCCAGGCCCTCTCCCCTCCTGGAGGTGGGGGTGTGGTGGGGGGACTGAAAATTCCAACCCTCTAATCACTTGCTTTGTTCTACTGGCAACCAGCCCCCATCTTCAACGAGTTTCCAAAATTCACCACATTAATGTAACCAAAGACACCTGTATGGTTTTCATCACAGGAAATTCTAAGTATTTTAGGAGCTCTGTGCCAGGAACAGGGGACAAAGACCAAATATGTAATTTCTTATGTCACGATATCACACAAAACAAAACAAATCAGAATTCCTTGATGGATCTGAAATAACTCGCTGCTGTCAGAGAGCAAAGATGCTTTCAACAATATCAGGGGCTACCCTTAAAGACAAAATAGCTGTTTTATTTGAAAGAGTCTCCCCTGGGCCACAGTTGAGAATTTGAGAATCACACAATGATAATAGAGTTAATTAGATTATGTTTAGTTTATAAAAGAAGAAAAGTTAATATATGCAGTTACAAGCATACGAAAATTAAAAGACGTAAACAATAATGTGTTGAATTTTTATGGATTTTGGTTAAAGAAGAAAGCCGTTGACATATACGGGTGTTTGGTCTTAGGCATATTTCTGTTAGTAACGTCTAGATGTGGACGTGTGTGTATCCCTTTAAGCAGGAAAGAGCGAAGAGAAATCGAAGACACGATCTAGAACTGAGACCGATTAGGGGCCGAACTGCGGGGAGGCGGAGACAAATGCCCTTGGGGTAGCGCGAGAGGAGAGCAGGCTTTGCTGATGCTGCTGAGGGGGTACTTGGGGTGCTCCACTCCAGCGCGCACAGGAACAGCGGCGTCAAGTAAACCGTCACCAGACAAGGGAGAAGAGGCCTTTCTGTCTCGGGAATGAGAGACCCTGCGAGAAATCGGTGACATCAAGTGTGCAGAATCCGTAGAGTGTCCGAGATTCTGAGCCCGGGGAAGGATTGGAGAGGCGGGGGTCTCGGGGCGCAGGTCAGTGGCCGCAGCCGGAGGACGAGAGGTTGGATGCGTGACCAATGCCGTCAGGCAGGCGGTCTTTGAACTGACCAACCGGAAAACGTTCCCAAGTGCAAACAAGGGCAGCAAAGGCTTTGCTGTTTTATGTAGCGAGTCCTGACCACAGCACGCAGGAGCCATAGCCTCCAAACCCACCATTCTCCTCACCGCGGGCACCGGAAGCCGCCAGCGACTGTTCCCAGCACCCTCCACTTCACGCACCGCGGTATCTCCACCCCTCCTCCCTCATACTCTTGCACCCCTGTATCCCCGCCCCCCGTAACCTGCACTCCTGCATCCCCGCGCCCAGGTAATCCCCGCCCTCCGCCCCGTACCGCCGCATCCCTGCACCCCCATGCTCCAGTATCCCGCACTCCTTTATCTCTGTACCTCTGCACTACTGCGCGCCAGTATCCCCGGCACTCTTGCATCCCTGTACCCCTGCACCCTCACCTCTGAACTCGTGCGCACACGCACCTTTTTATCTCCACCGATCCTCTCCCCGGCCCCGCCCCCCATCTCGCGCACACACACCCGGAGTCGGCCGAATCTCCCTCTCGCGCTCTACTCTCCCAGGGCCGGCAGCATCCCATCACCTAGGACCCAAAGACCAAGCCCCGCTGCAATGGCGCCGCTGGAGAGGCTCTGCAGAAACCTGGCTTGTACGCCAACCTGCCCGGCGCGTCCACTTTGTGCCCAAGGACTCACAGCTCACGCGCCGCATCCTCCGGGAACTGGCCGGGAATGGCGACCCGAGCTCCCCAAAGACATCAAGTCCACGTCCCTTTTTACGTTTCAACACAAACAGCTCTCTCGCGGGATGGTCTCTGAAGAATCCGCGGCTTCAAAGTCCCTGAGGGAGTGTGACCCCTCATCCTTGGGTTCCTAATTTTCTTTTCTTGGTAACTTCCACCCAGCCAAACCCGAAGTCGGCTCAATGACTGTTGTGGAAAAGGACACCCGGCAGCGGGTGGAGCCCAGAGGTGGGATGGCACACTTTCTCCCTGCTCTTTGGCTGTGTGGCTTTTGGAGCTCAATTTCATTCTTTCTCTGATAGAGGGAGAAGCACTCCTTTGGCTTTCTTTTTTCCTTTCATTCATCATATATTCATTTAGCACCTACTATGTGCCTGGCATAGCCCTGAGAACTTGGGAGTAAAGTGCCTTCCTGGAGTTATATCTAGTTGGGGAGGTGATGACCAGTAGAGGGGAGACAGTGTCGTAGAGGTTTACACGCTGAACAGAAATAGAGCACCATTGGCTTGGGGCGTGTTGCCCAGGACCGTGAAGACTTTTGAGAGGAAACTTGGAAGCCTTCAGAGTGGGAACCCGCTGCTCTGGGGATGGTGGGATGCCTGGGTTTGGAGGGACAGAGACTAGCTGAGGGAAGGAGAAGCTGGCACGGGGAAGGAGGCGTGGTCAGAGGTAAATGGAAGAGCGGCTCCTGCTGTGCCCTGAAAGATTGGGACTGTTACTTGGAGGGCACCGCGCAGCCGCTGCAGGGCCTGCTCGAAGTGACTGCCTTCAAGGGCTTTGCGTCCCTTTAATTAAGGCCTCTCAGGCCATACATGTGACGTTTTAAAGTGTAATTTCTACAAATAGGAGGGTGGTGAGTGTTATCACACACAGCGTTCATTCGTCATCAGACTTGGTGTCCAGCACACCTGTATGGGCGCTGGCTAGGCTGCTCCATTCCAAGTGTGCACGTGTCCTTGGGAATCAGGCCAGCCACGGTTTTCCTGCCCTCCAGGAGCTCAGCTTGAATGTCACCCCCCAGTACCCAGCAGTGAGAGGAAGCAACCGAGCTGTTCCGTGGAAGGTAACCTGTCTGTCTCACCTGCCTGGGGGTAGCCTCCTACAGCTCTCAGGTGGAGGTATTAGAGGACATACCCTCCAAGGTCACTACAGGTTATGGTGCAGAAGGGCTTACAGGCCACATTAGAAAGCTCAAACTACGTGGTTTATTAAATTAATTTAAAACAGGCAACAAGAAGTAAGGGGGAAGACATGGGGTGAGCTGACAAACATAGGTGTCAGTGAGGAGGAAAGCCGCACCACCTGATCCTGGGCATACGTGGACATGTGTGTGTCCTGTTCTCCCTGCCACCTAGCCTCCCTGCTGATGGTGAGGTTATGAGGAACAGGGTCCAGGAGACACCAGGGGTCCTGGGCCAATGCATACAGGTGCAGCCACACAGGGACAGGCTCTCCTGTGGAGAGTCCCAGCAGTGGTTGCTTAAGATCTGTGAAAACTGAGTGCCTCAGGGGTTCTGAATGCTTAGTAGCTATTGTATACTTAGTGATCATGAATCTTTAATGCCTCTTGTATACTTAATGATCACAAATATTTAGTGACCAGATGCCTCACAGTTACTTACCTTTGTCTCGGTGTTTCCATCCCATCCATCAATTTGTGGATTATTGGCATCTTTGCTATGTTGAGTCTTCCAATTCACGAACACTGTATGTCATTTATTTAGATCATCTTTCATTTCTTTCATCATCATTTTGTAATTTTCAGCAGCAAGTCCTGTACATGTTTTGTTAGATTTATACCTGTGTTTCATTTTTTTTGGAGTGATTTTACGTGGCAATGTGTTTTTTTTTGTTTTTTTGTTTTTTTTTTGCAGTATGCAGGCCTCTCACTGTTGTGGCCTCTCCCGTTGCGGAGCACAGGCTCCGGACACCCAGGCTCAGCAGCCATGGTGCACGGGCCCAGCCGCTCCGTGGCATGTGGGATCTTCCCGGACCGGGGCACGAACCAGCGTCCCCCGCATCGGCAGGCGGACTCTCAACCACTGCGCCACCAGGGAAGCCCCTGGCAATGTGTTTTTAATTTTGGTTTACACATGCTCAGTGTTTATATACAGAAATGAAATTGATCTTTGTGTTGATCTTGCATCCTGAGACTTTACTGAATTCAGCTGTCAGTTTTGGGGGTGGTTTCGTAGATTTCTTGGGATTTTCTGTGTAGACAATCATGTCATCTGCAAATAGTTTTATTTTTTCTGTTCCAATCTGTATGCCTCATCTTCCTTCCATTCCTCCCTCCCTCCCCCCTTCTCTATTTCTTCTTTTTCTTTCCTTTTCTCTTCTGGTCTTTTCTCTCCTTTCTCTTTCTCTTTCTTCCTTCCTTCCTCCCTCCTCTCTCTCTTTTTCTCTTTCTTTTCTTTCTGGCTTATTGCACCAGCTAGAACTTCCAACACTACACTGAATGAGTGGTTAGGCGGACATCCTTTCCTTGTTCCTGATCTTAGAGGGAAAGCATCTAGTCTTTCACCATTAACTATATTGTTATCTGTCAATACTTTTTCTGTGCTTTTTCTGCATCAGTGGAGATGATTACATGATTTTTCTCCTCCTTCTTCTTTTTTCCCTACCTGTTGATGTGGCGGATTCCCTTGAGTGACTTTTGGTAGATTTTATTCCCAAGGAGGGAAACTGAATTTTTGAGAATCTCACTTATGCTGTAGTGTTGGTAGCAGGAGATTAGTACAGAGGCAACTGAAGTAGTTCAGGTAAGAAATGATGGTGTACAAGTTTCCTGTGGCTGCTGTAACAAACTACCACAAGCTGAGGTGGGGAAGGGGTGCTAAAACAACAGAAATATTTTTCCTCCCAGTTCTGCAGGCCAGAGGTCAAGGTGTGGGCAGGGCTGTGCTCCCTCTGGAAGAGGCAGAAAGGGGAGGATCCTTCCTGCTTCTTCCAGCTCCTGGCACTCCAGGTGCCCCTTGGCTTGTGGCCACTTCACCCCAATCTCTTCCTCTGTAGTCATATGGCCATCTCCTTGTATCTCTGTGTCTTTTCCTCTTCTGTCCCTTGTAAGAATAGTTGTCGTTGAATTTAGGGCCCATCCTAATCCAGGATGACCTTCTCATCTCAAGAGCCTTGATTTAATTACACCTGCAAAGACTTTTTCCAAATAAGGTCACAGTTGCCAGCTCCAGGCCTTAGGATGTGGACATATCTATTTTTTGGGGGGGAGGGGGGGAAACAACCTTCAGCCCACTACAGGTGGGATCCAGGACTAGGGTGGTAGCAGCTGACATAGACAGATCTGTCTTCCTGATGTTGACCAACTTGGTCTCCATGTGAGCAACCATGGAAAAGAACAAATGAAAGGCAGATCTGTTAGTGTATTTAGTTTACCTGAGTCGCTGGAGAATGGCAGGACCATCTACCTAACTGGGGAATGATGGGGAGGTGGTAGTGTGGGGCGGGTGTCAGGCTCAGAGTGAAGTCCAGCCATAACGAGTGGGTGGAAATCCCCAGCAGGAGCATTAAACCTGGCACTCTGGGAAGACATCTGCCATCGATGATGTTTGGGCGTCACTGAAGCCCATCTCATCCATGACCTGGATGAGACTGTGAGAAAGAGGAAGGCTCTGGTCAAACCACAGAACCTGTGGTGGATGGCAACATGGCCAATTGCCACTCCTAGCATTGAGAGTGGAGGCTACCGGTCCACACATAGGGTCCAGTGGGCCTTGTGATTCGCTGAATCCCAGTTTGGGGCCTGAGTGCAGTGTGCAGGCCAAGCCTCAGGGGTCCTGAGCACTTTCTGTCTTCTTGGGACTGTGTAAGGAAGCTTGAATTAGCCATGGGGAGAGATGGTGAGAAGAACCAAAGTGTTCAGATATGCGAGAGAGGCTGCCAGACCAGCACCTTCCCAGGGACCCCCCCCTTCAATGACCCATGACTGATCGACCAACTGACCCCCCAGCTAGCCCCAAATGCCTATGAGCCAGCCTTCAGCATGTTCACTACTTACCAGCTTTCTTGGGGGTCCAGCTCAAACTGCTGACCTACAGGCCCTCTAGGACATTTGGGGTTGATCTGCCATCCTGTAGGAGAGAACAGGAAGGACATGACCCAAAGAGGGCTGCAGGTGACTGGGAGTGAGCTGAAGACAAGGCAGCGGGAGATAGAGGTGGCCTGGAGGCCCACCGGCAGTGCTCACAGGAGGGGCTGCTGTGTCCAAAGTTGAGAGGGAGGTGAGAAGCACTGGGACCTGGTGTCCCCAGAGACCTGTGCAGGAAGCAGTAGCACTGAGCTGACCAGGAGGTGGGAGGGAGGGGAATGGACAGAGAAACGGATGAAGTTTTAGAGCTTTTGCTGGGCATGCGTTGGAGAAAATCAAAGCCTTCATGAAGTTTTGTGAGCAATGCATGGAAACAAGACCCTGGCTGGGGGTAGGGGAGTTGGGGGGCACTAGGCAGATTCTGATGACCAGGGCTGGGGCAGTCTTGTAACAGGGTGACACAGCGGGAGAAGAGCTCACTCAGTTCAGCCCAGATCCAATGGCACTGGGAGCCGGGTGACCCAGTTCTCCAAGTTCTAATCCAGGGTCTGGGGGAGCACAGAAACTCAGAGAGGGGGCAGGAGTCCATTTGCTTTTTCACTTGGGAGATTCTTGAATATGTTGGTGAACATATGGGAACTGAGACAGTAGGGAGGAGAGACTAGATGTGCAGTAGGGGCTGGTTGCAGGCCACGCCCAGGAGAGAGGTGCCGTGGGCTATTTGACTTGGGCCAGGCTAAGCTGAGAATTCCCGAAACTGAGGACACTTTATCTGCAGTGGGCATGGATGTTTCTGAGGCTTCCCAGCCTGCATTCTTCCTCTGGGATCTCCCACCTCCTTTCTTCAACCTTCATAGGGACATGGGGAGAATGACCAAGATAATTCTGGTGAAGGGAATGTGTGACATGTGGCAGTGGGCTGGAGAAAGGGCTTGAAGTTCCATCGAGGCAGGCAGACGGAAAGGCTGTGGCCACCCAAAGGGACACCATGCCCCTCTTCCCACATGGTCTCTAAGGGATGCTGCCGTGCAGCCAGGCCAGCCCCTGTCCATCCCACACCCCACCTACTGGATAGAATTGATGGAGACACCCAGTCTCCTCCTCTTCTTTTTAGTGCATATCCATGTATTAGTTTCACATTTCTTTTTAAATCAAGGTGAAATTCACATAAACATAAACCATTCTAAAGTGAGCAATTCAGTGACATTTAGTACATTCACAATCACCTCTTTGTAGCTCTGAAACATTTTCATCACCCCAAAAGTGAACACTCTGTATTCCTCCCTCTACCCCCCAGCCACTGGCAACCACTATCTACTTTCTGTCTCTATGGATTTGCCTGTTACGGATGTTTCATATAAATGGGATCACGCAATATGTGACTTTTGGTGTCTGGCTTCTTTAACTTAGCACAGTGTTTTTTGAGGCTCATCCATGTTGTACGTGCCATTCATTTTTTATGGCTGAACAGTATTCCACTGTATGGATAGACCACATTTTTGTTTATGCATTCATCTGTTATGGAAATTTGGGCTATTTCCACCTTTGCGATGTTACAAATAATGCTGCTCTGGATGTGACGTGGGTGCATGGGTATCTGAGTCCTTGTGTGTATCTGGGGGTGGAATTGCTGGGCCATGTGGTGCTTTCTTCTTTAAGCATGAGTCTGATGAGCTTTCTCTACCAAGGCAGGCAGCTCTGCATACTTTATGTTTCGGAACCTGATAACCCTGAGAGATGATCAGATTTTAGACCAGAGCTACCCAACAGAACTTTCTGTAATGATGGAGACCTTCTATATCTGTTTTGTCCAATGTGGTAGCCACTAGCCATGTGTGGCTAGGGTGACTGAGAAACTGCACCTTTGTATTTAATTTTAATTAACTGAAAATTAAATAGGCCCTGTGGCTGTATTAGCTCAGCCTTAGAAGTGACAAAAGAAGGACTGACTACCCCTTAGAGCACCTCCCACCTCACGCTTTTAAAATTTTATTTATTTATTTATTGGCTGCATTGGGTCTTCCTTGCTGCTCGCGGGCTTTTTCTAGTTGCAGTGAGCAGGGGCTGCTCTTCATTGCGGTGTGCAGGCAGGCTCAGTAGTTGTAGCGCACGGGCTTAGTTGTCCCGCGGCACGTGGGACGTTCCCGGACCTGGGCTTGAACCCGTGTTCCCTGCCTTGGCAGGCGGATTCTTAAGCACCGTGCCGCCAGGGAGGTCCTCATGCCTCCATCTTAACACTCCACTTTAGGAATTGAAAATCTGGAGCTCCATGATGATACTTGGAAAACCCAAGCTCCCTGCTCCTGAGAAACTTTTCTTTCTTAAATACCGCGGAAGGGGTTGAAGATACACAACGACCTACATGAATATCAACGCAAAAATCAAACTTAAGCTAGAATTGAAGGCTGTCACTGGAAACATAATGTATACCTCTCCAGAAGGCTCTATGATCTCTTCCATAATTCCTTGCAATTTGTTTCACTGAAATGGGTCCCACTGGGTAATGTGGGTCCTGCTATCTCTACCTACACTGCAGGGGAGTTTGGTGTTTTCTCCATCCACACTGACAGTTCCTATCAAGTTTTGGTGCGAATAGTCTCATAGGGCTAGGATATTTTCTAAAGACTAGCAGATATGTGGTTAGCTCCAGATAATGTCTAGGGAGCCCTGGTTTGAGTACATCTAATTTTAGTAAGATAACTATCTATTGTATAATATTCCCAAATTATTTTACTGGCCTGTATTTATTGTTATAATAAAAAAATTAATGGAATCACTAAGGATAATGACAGCAGGAATAGACATTTACTGAGCTCTTATACTGTGCTAGAGATTTTTAAACAAGGGGATTAGTACAGATGAACTCATTTAATCCCTTCACCCCATGAAGTAGGTGCCATTAACATTCTCATTTCTCGGTTGATTTTGCAGGAGCATCTCTGGGACACTACAACCCCTATTTATAACAGAATGTGGAATTCAGGAAGTCATCTTCTGAAATATCCACATATATATTACTTAATCTGGTCCTAACAATGTTCACTTTAAATTTACTATATTCACAAACGTAATTTTCCTCATCAAACTCAAGGTACAAATTATTTCATTGACTTTAGCGATCAGTTTAAGGGGATCTCTGATTAACGTTTGACCAACCCAAATTTAACAATTGGAATTCTTTTAAATGATTATTCTATTTACCATCAGATTTCCTTTAAAAACTTACACCTACTTTCGAAATATAATTTGACATTTTCAAATGCTGACAAACCCTTCCCAACACCTTAGAATTCCCAGTACGTTATACAATTCTGATCGCATGTTCTCTAAAAAACTAAGTCATGCACTCATACATTTTAAAATGGAAATCATGTTTACCTATCAGAACCTCAAATGGTAAAGTTTCTTTCAAGGTTAAACACTTTCAATACCAGATCAATCTACCAGATTTTCCCTGGGATAAAACAACTACGTATTTGGTGTCTAAATCTCAGAGTGATGACACTTTCCGGAACCAAAGTAGCTTGTCACCAGTAATAACAAAGACACCTTCAGGATCAGTGGGATTGAAACCCCATGAACTTGATGGTGGCAAAACTCAAAACGGCCGCGTGTCAGACGGCATTCCCCGCACAAAATTAACACTGAGCCCACTGTGCGCCTAGGCGCACCCAAATCATGCCTCGAGGTCGGTTTCCCGCGAGCCCTGCCTTGCGCAGATTCCCACAGGAAAGCGCTCAAAAGGACACAGGCCTAGACCAGTGCGGCTCTTTTCTAGAAGATATGGGTGGCTCTGAAAAGAGCCTTTGGTGTCACGGGGCCCCCGGGGCGCACAGCCGTTTCCGGCCCGCCTCCGCGGCCTCACTTGCCCTTGGCCTTGTGGTGGCTCTCCGTCTTCTTGGGCAGCAACACGGCCTGGATGTTGGGCAGGACGCCGCCCTGCGCGATGGTCACGCGGCCCAACAGCTTGTTGAGCTCTTCGTCGTTGCGGATAGCCAACTGCAGGTGGCGCGGGATAATGCGAGTCTTCTTGTTGTCGCGCGCCGCGTTACCCGCCAGCTCCAGGATCTCAGCCGTCAGGTACTCCAGCACGGCTGCTAGATACACAGGCGCACCAGCACCCACACGCTCAGAGTAGTTACCTTTCCGGAGCAGCCGGTGCACTCGGCCGACAGGAAACTGCAGGCCCGCGCGCGACGAGCGCGACTTCGCTTTCGCGCGCGCCTTGCCTCCCTGTTTGCCTCGGCCGGACATCTCCCAATCAGACGCGGGGAAAGAAGAAAGCCGAGAAACAGAACCCCAGGCAACGAAGCCGTAATACTCAGGGAGTCCTTATATATGGTCTTGAGGTAGTGGAGCCGGAGCCTTCCAATTGGGTAGCGATAGTGGCCAATCAGAAAAGGAAACCTCCATCCCCTAATTTGCATGCGCCTTTTCCAGTGATGACGTTGCGCTGAGCTTGATCCTATCAGAAACTAGAAGCTCTTGATTCCTCATTTGAATACAGGACGTATAAGTTGAGTTGCTGGAGGTGTATCGGTTTTTCTGTTTGGAAAGATCTGCCGTAATGCCTGATCCGTCTAAATCAGCTCCGGCACCCAAGAAGGGTTCTAAGAAGGCCGTCACGAAGGCGCAGAAAAAGGATGGCAAAAAGCGAAAGCGCAGTCGGAAGGAGAGTTATTCCATCTACGTGTACAAGGTGTTAAAGCAGGTGCACCCGGACACCGGTATTTCTTCCAAGGCTATGGGTATCATGAACTCGTTCGTCAACGACATCTTCGAGCGTATTGCTAGCGAGGCCTCTCGTTTGGCGCACTACAACAAGCGGTCTACCATCACGTCCCGGGAAGTGCAGACGGCCGTGCGCCTGCTGTTGCCCGGTGAGCTAGCCAAACACGCCGTGTCCGAAGGTACCAAAGCCGTCACGAAGTATACCAGCTCCAAGTGAGGCACGCCCCGGTTCCCGGGAACCCAAAGGCTCTTTTCAGAGCCACCCACAAGATCGATAAAGGGTTTCGAACACGTGAAGGGTTATGTAAACGCATCCGATGTGTGCTCCTTAGCGGTTCTTTGGTTACTGGGAGGACGTTCTCGTTCTCCCCGCTCCCTGTAGACGTGTGTGCGCGTGTGTATGGGAGCGGAATGGGAGAATATCTGCTTTTTACGGAGATCGGGTATGGAATGGCGACCCCAAATAACAATGTGGGAGGCATTCAGAAATTGGGTGTCCACCCTCGCCTTCGCTCAAGGTTATTGACGCTTCACTAAACAAAGTAGGAGCCCTGAACTCAAGTGTCCTTAGTGTGTGGAGAGTGCCATTCCCGGGGCTTGCGGGCATGGACTCCATGTCTAGTTTTTTGTGTTTGTGTGGTGTGAGCCTGTGGGTGAGGAACGCAGGTCACCTGCCCCCAGTGGGACCTCGTGCCAGTCTCTCCACCTCCGTGTCCCCGATGGGTGAACCCGAAGGACGCACTTGGTGAGGCCCTGGGGGTTGTCGCGCAGCTCTGGCGGTGGCGCCTGGCGCTGCATCCCTGCCTAAACCAGACACCTTTATCCTAAGGCAATGAACCTTTCCGGGAGGATGTTTGCATGTCTGCATCCTTCAACCGCAGGATATTTGACAACGGAAAGAAAAACGGAAGCGTGGTGGAACGCAGCGCTCCTTGCGCAGGAGCCGGATGTAAAAAGCCGACCCCTGCTGCAGGTAGCTTTAAGGGGGGTAGGGGAGTGGGGAGGAGGGCAATTTAAGAGGAAAAATAACGTTTTTTGAAGCAAATGTAGTTTTCCCACTTAAGCCACGTTATTTTCTGTGACGCACTAGTGACGCAGAACTTTCCCTATTCTCTGATTTCATGGCATTCATTTGGAAAGTGTCATCTTAGTTCAAGGGAAAGCGCTTTGGCATGAAGAGTCTTCACTCTGAAGAAGACATCGCCTACCTTTTTTCTTGCCTTGTTTTTTCTCATTTGTAAGAAGGAGATTTCAAATAATCACTTCCTTGAGTCGTTTTGAGAATTCGATTGAAAAGTCGTGTCATCATCTCAGGCAAGGAACAGACGTTCAGTTAAAGGCTAATAATCATGTGTTTTGTGAATCATCTCCAAAGGAAGCGGGTTGCATGCCTGGTCCGGCTGGGCGGGCGGAGCTGGGGAGGAAACGTCGCCACCCCCACCGAGTGTCTTCAGCCTCGGCTGCTGGAAGCCCATCGCCCCCCCCCACCCCGCCGCCCCATTCCTTTTCCTACGTGGGTCCACTCTAAAGGAATTTCTAAAACCTCACACATTTTAAAGTTGGCGTCCAAAACATTTTATGGCTAGTTCAAATAGTTGCAAGGATGCAAATCCCAAGGTAGGACGTTTTACAAAACAAAATGGTCTCACATCAATCTTTTAAAGGTATCTATTGAAACAGCAATTCGATACCATAACCATAGCAACTCATAAAATACACTATTAAATTACTTGTTTAACACTGCGCGATTTTAGATAATTTTTTCACCTTGAACTCATATCTTCATTCAACTTCTGCCTCAGAATTTCATCCTAATGTAAGGTGTATATATATATATATATATATATATATATATATATATATATATATTTTTTTTTTTTTTGTGGTACGCGGGCCCCTCACTGCTGTGGCCTCTCCCGTTGCGGAGCACAGGCTCCGGACGCGCAGGCCCAGCGGCCATGGCTCACAGGCCTAGCCGCTCCGCGGCATGTGGGATCCTCCCGGACCGGGGCACGAACCCGTGTCCCCTGCATCGGCAGGCTGACTCCCAACCACTGTGCCACCAGAGAAGCCGAAGATATATTTTTTTTACACTGTTTTATCTGTCTCCTTTCTCTACAAAAAAGGATATTGAAATTTTAAAATACTTGTAGGTGACCAGAAGTCAGTGTTTAAAAATCATCTGGACAGTACACAATTGTTTAAACATAAATAAGTTTTGATAGGTATATGTAAAACCGGAAATAAAACTTAAGTGACACCTGCCTCATTTAAAGAGATGGATAGTGGTCCCGCCCTCCCTCCCTCCCTCCCCCTCTCCCTCCCCCTCCTTTCCTTTCTGCCTCAAGTAGTTTGTGCATCCATGGGCATATATAGTATTATTATGGTTACAATGATAGCAGTGTGAAGCATCATTTCTTTTCCTTTGTTCTCTTTTATAGATACGAGCTCTGAAACAGTATTAAAAAAAATACATACCTCGAAGTGGGAATTTTGTCAGAGCAGTTTAACTCATTTCTTTGCCTTCCTAGTTGTAATACAGAAATTAAACAGTGGGGCTTCCCTGGTGATGTACGTAGTGGTTGGGAATCCGCCTGCCGGTGCCGGGGACCAGGGTTCGGGCCCTGGTCCGGGAGGATCCCACATGCCGCGGAGCAACTCAGCCCGTGCACCATAACTACTGAGACTGTGCTCTAGAGCCCATGAACCACAACTACTGAAGCCCACGTGACAGCTGCTGAAGCCCGCACCTGGAGCCCGCGCTCCACAACTGGAGGGGACACCGCAGGGTGAGAGGCCCGTGCACCTCAGCGAGGAGTGGCACCCCGCTCACCACAACAGGAGGGAGCCTGCATGCAGCAGCGAAGACCCAACACAGCCAAAGAATAAATAAGTAAATAGATAAGTAAAATAAATCTATTAAAAAAAGTTAAACAGCGATCTGTCATCAACAAGTCCACACCTTTAATTTTCTCAGTAGGTATCTGATTCATATTATAAACTGCAAAATTCAGTCCTCCACTTTGAAATGGGGACCTGCTGATCCAAGCCCTCAGCCTCCTACCAAGATAGCTTGGGAGTCAGTATCTTAATGAAAACTTCTAGTCACATGAAAGTAGTCTCACAGATTCATGTGATTCTTTACCTTAATGAGCTTAAACCATAGGTCTAATAAGTGAAAATTGTCTCCAGCAGAGAATGTGATATATAGTGCTAGCAGTAGGCAAAAGCACTGCTTAGTACCAAAAATAAAAGAAGCAAAATGAAGATTTTACAATAATTTGCAAATACAATTCTTTAAAAAATAAATTTTTCTGCGAATAATGCAAAATATCAATTAATTTCTCAGTACTGTTGACTTCTTTGGCACACAGAATTAGCTTGAAGTTAAAAAAAAGGCTGCCTCTATTTGCTGAACAGTCCAGTGGAGGTTGTACACACAGCCTCAGGTGCAGACTGGGCTTGATTTAGCCCTCTCCTAGGAGGGGAATCTGTTAAGGAAGAGGCAAGGGGATACAGAGTCCCTGCTATTGAGATTTTATGATTGAAAAAACTGAGAGAAATTGTATATAGAAACCATGTCTATCATATTGTCACAACAAAGAAATACACGTTCTGTTAAGTTGAAAGTTAAACAAAGGCAGTTAACCAAGTACTTGAGAATACATAGAGGCAAGGAGAACTAGGACTCAGCACAATGGGATCATTCTCTGGATCTGAAATAACCAAGGTGAATGCTTAAACTAAGGACCTGGAAGGAACTGGAGGAATTTTGCAGGTATACAATCTGAAATGTATCAAGGAGACTCCTTTTTCATGTCAGAAATTTCAAGTCAAATTTGTTAATTATTACGGAGTAAAGAAAGTATTTTGGAGGGGAAAAACTGTCATTTTAATAAGAAATTACAAATGCAAAACAGTATTTACTGTATAGGAGGTTAAATATTGATTAATGAGTGGCAGGCCCTGGAAATGTTGTGTGTGAGTTCCTGAGGGAGGAGTCAGACGGCCATTGTCCACCTGAGGGAACACAGCTGTGAATCCAAATCTCACATAGCGTTTTGGCTCTTGGAGACTGGGTTGTTCTCTGAAGGTGTTCTTCATGGTTTGGGAGTCACCGGCACTATGAGATATTTTTTAGAGTGAGAACAGCATGGGCCCAGGAAGGCCTTGCATACCTTAGTTGTTATTAAATGTGTCATGTATTTTGCATATGGTTAACAATTTTTTTTTAAAGTGCTCCGTTTGTTTTATTGAAAAGCTTCTTAAAAGGAGCATAAAGGAGAAGTTACAACAGACATCACAGAATTACAAAGGATCATAAAAGATTACTGTGAACAATTATACACCAATAAAATGAAAAACCTAGAAGAAATGGATGAATTTCTAGAAATATACAATCTTCCAAGACTGAGTCAGGAAGAAATAGAAAATATGAATAGACCAATCACCAGGATTGAAACTGGATAAGTAAAAAAACAAACAAAGCCTCCCAACAAACAAAAGCCCAGGACCAGACATTTTCACAGGTGAATTCTACCAAACATTTAGAGAAGAGTTAGCACCTATCCTTTTCAAACTATCCCAAAAAATTACAGAGTAAGAAATGCTTCTGAACTCATTCTGAGACCAGCAACACCCTGACACTAAAACCAAAGATATCACAACAGAAAAAAATTACAGGCCAATATCACTGATGAACATAGATGCAAAAATTCCCAACAAAATATTAACAAACTGAATTCAACAAGACATTAAAAAGATCATACACTATGATCAAGTGGGATTTATCCCAGAAATGAAAGGTTGGTTCAATATCTACAGATCAATCAATGTAATACACCATATTAACAAACTGAAGAATAAAAATCATATGATCATCTCAATAGATGCAGCATCCATTTATGATAAAAACTCCCAATAAAGTATAGGTATAGAGGGAACATACCTCAACAGAATAAAGGCCACAAACTCACAGCTAACAAACATCATACTCAGCAGTGAAAAGCTGAAAGCATTTCTTCTAAGATCAGGAACAAGAAAAGGATGTCCACTCTCACCTTTTTTATTCAACATAGTATTGGAAGTCCTAGTGACAGCAATCAGATAAGAAAAACAAATGAAAGGAGTCCAAATTACAAAGGAAGAAGTAAAAATGTCACTGTTTGCAGATGACATGATACTATACATAGAAAATCATAAAGACACCACTAAAAAAATTACTTGAACTCATCAACGAATTCAGTAAAGTTGCAGGACACAAAATTAATATATAGATATCTGTTGCATTTCTATACACTAACAACAAACTGGCAGAAAAAGAAAAGACTCCCATTCACAATTGCCTCAAAAAGAATAAAATACCTGGAATAAATCTAACCAAGGAGGTAAAAGATCTGTACTTGGAAAACTATAAAACACTGATGAAAGAAACTGAAGATGACACAAACATATGGAAAGATATACTGTGTTCACGGATTGGAAGGATTAATATTGTTAAAATGACCAAACTATCCAAGGCAATCTACATGTTCAATGCAATCCCTATCAAAATACCAATGGCATTTTTTTCACAGGACTAGAATAAGTAATTCTAAAATTTGTATAGAAAGTCAAAAGACCCAGAGAATCCAAAGCCCTGTTGAAAAAAAAGAACAAAGCTGGAGGTATCATACTCCCTGACTTCAGTTTATGGTACAAAGCTACAGTAATCAAAACAGCATGGTACTGGCACAAAAGCAGGCACATAGGTCAATGGAACCGAATGAATAGAGAGCCCAGAATAGAACCCACATTTATATGGGCAATTAATCTATGACAAAGGAGGCAACAATATACATTGGGGAAAAGATATCTCACTAAAAATAAACTAAATAGACTAAAATAGACTAAAATAAAGACTAAAATAGACTAAAATAAATTCAAAATGGATTAAAGACTTAAATGGATTAAGACCTGACACCATAAAACATCTAGAAGAAAACATGGGTAGTACACTCTTTGACATCAGTCTTAGCAGCATTTTTTTGAATATGTCTCCTCAGGCAAGGGCAACAAAAGCAAAAATAAACAAATGGGACTACATCAAACTAAAAAGCTTTTGAATAGTGAAGGAAACTATCAACAAAATGAAAAGACTGCCTACTGAATGGGAGAAGATGTTTGTAAACAATATATCTGCAAGGGATTAATATCCAAAGTATACAAAAAACTCATACAACTCAACATAACACACACCCCCAACAACCCAGTTAAAAAATGGGCAGAGGGCTCTAGGGCCCATAAGCCACAGCTACTGAAGCCCGCACGCCTAGAGCCTGTGCTTCGCAACAAGAGAAACCACCACAATGAGAAGCTCATCCACTGCAATGAAGAGTAGCCCCCGCTCGCCACAACTAGAGAAAGCCCATGTGCAGCAACAAAGACCCAATGCAGCCAAAAATGAAATAAACTAAGTAATTTTTAAAAAAGCAAGGTCTTACTGTATAGCACAGGGAACTATATTTAATATCTTGTGATAAACCCATAATGGAAAAGAATATGAAAAAGAATGTATATATATGTATAACTTTGCTGTACAGCAGAAATTAACACAACATTGTAAATCAACTATGCTTCAACAAAATAAATTAAAAAGAAAAAAGAAAAAAAAAAATGGGCAGAGGCCCTGAATAGATGTTTTTCCAAAGAAGACGTAAAGATGGCCAACAGGCACATGAAAAGATGCTCAACATCACTAATCATCAGGGATATGCAAACTGAAACGACAATGAGATATCACCTCAAGCTGTCAGAATTGCTATTATCAAAAAGACAACAAATAACAAGTGTTGATGAGGCTGTGGAGAACAGGGAACCCTCATACACTCTTGGTAGGAATATAAATTGGTGCAGCCACTATGGAAAACAGAATGGAGTTTCCTCAAAAAAATTTAAAATATCAATAGAACTGCCATGTAATACAGAAATTCCACTTTTGAGTATTTAACCAAAGAAAACAAAAACATAAATTCAAAAACACCCTGATTTTCATTTCAGCCTTATTTACAACAGCCATGATATGGAGGCAACCTAAGTGCTCATCAGTGGATGAATGGATAAACAAGATGTGGTTTATATATACAATGCAGTATTAGCCATAAAAAAGAATGAAATCTTACCATTTGCAGCAACATGGATGGACCTAGAGGGTATTATGCTAAGTGAAATAAGTCAGACAGAGAAAGACAAATACCGTATTTCACTTATATGTGGTATGTAGAAAACAAACCAAATGAACAAACATAACCAAATAGAAACGGAGTCATAGATACAGAGAACAAACAGGTGGCTTCCAGGGGGAAGGAGGGTTGGAGGAGGAGAGAAATAGGTGAGGGAGATTAAGAGGTACAAGCTCTTAGTTACAAAATAAATGAGTCACAGATATGAAATGTACAGCATGGGGAATATAGTCAGTCAATAATTATATAATATGTTTGTATACTGACAGATGACAACTAGATTATCATGGTGATCATTTTCAAATGTTTAGAAATATGGAATCACTATGTTGTGTACCAGGAATTAACATAGCGTTGTAGGTCAATTACACTTCAAAAACAAGCAAACAAGCTCATAGAAAAACATCAGATTTGTGGTTACCAGAGGCAGGGGTGGGGAGGGGATGGGGAATTGGATGAAGGCAGTCAAAAGGTACAAACTTCCAGTTCCTTAAACTTGTACAATGCTGTATGTCAATTATACCTCAGTAAGACTGAGGAGAAAGAAGCTCTTAAACCGTTTATGAGGCATGTGTTAAAAAAGCATACACTTTTTTTCGGATAAAAGAATACCAATCTAGTTTGAAGGATTATAGCTGAGTATGAGGGTCAAGACCAGTACCTGTCCTCCTGCTGTTTTGATATTTCAAACAGGAATAGCGTTAGTGCTTATAAGGAGCTGCTCAAAGTCAATGCTGCTTAAATGTTTTGAGCAAAAGCTCACGATGCTTTGCCTTGTAAACGCGGGAAGGACGGCCCCAGAAGTCGCTGCCTAGTCTGTTACAACACCCAGAGCCTCACCCAGTGTCATGTCCAGCACACCCCGGCCTGACCCACGAGGGGGTATGGGTAGAGGAAGAGGTTGGCATTAAGCCTTCTTGAAGGTGATCCGTGCCCCTCACTCACAGGTCTCTCGCCACACAGACAGAAAGGCCTGGACTGGGTTCAACGGCTCAAGCGTCAGGGCTATACCCTCTCAGGCTTCTGGCTGGGGCCTAGACTAACACAGCAGGTCTCTTTTTGGTGAATATGCCATTAAGAAAAGAAGCTTAGCTTTAGTTCAGGAGCGCACTCCATCTCTCCCATAATCCCAACTGAACAGCACTTCATGACCACAACAGGTGGCACGCTCTTTTTCTAAGCACGGAGGCGGCGGTGAAAAGAGCCTTTGGTTTCTGGAGCACAGTGGCCCGCCTCACTTGGAGTTGGTGTATTTGACAGTCTTGGTACTTTCTGGCACGGCACACTGCTCATGGGGCTGCAGCAGGTGTGCAACCCTCTGAGCCTCCCTGGACCTACAGGAGCGCTTGTAGCGCGCCAGGCAGCAGGCATCGCTGAAGCGTGAGCTGTAAAGTATCCTTGATCCACGAGTTCATGATACCCATGGCCTTAGAAGAGATATCTGTGTTGGGAAGCACCTGCTACATCACCTTATAAGCGTAGATGGACTAGCTCTCCTTGTGGCCGTCCTAAGCCTCCCTAACTGCCTTCTAGGAGCTCTCCTTGGGCTGCGCCTCTGGCACAAGTGAGGCGACGGACATCACTATTTATTTTCCTCATATTCAAATGAAGGCTCCAAATCTCTAGAATCGGATTGGACGGCCCGCCCCTCTCTGCCTGGTCCACAAAGAATGTATGTAAATAGAAGATGCCGGCTCTTCTTTCCTATTGGACAATAGCCCAACCAATCCGAAGGCGCGTCTGCTGTGTTCGTGGAGTCAGGTTGAGCATTTTTGTTCAATCCCTTTGTTGTAACGGGAGAGGGGTCTTTGTTTAATTGCCGGTCTGGACCTGGGCAAAAAAATTGAAGAAGGTAATGAAAACCCGTTTTAATCCCGTGTCTCTATTTTTTCTGGATGGGAGACAAACGCAAGGGGACATTTCTTCCTTAGCCAAATAGCTAGGGACGGGAAGCTTGTGCTTATTCAGCAGAGGGGTATGGTAGCTTCCAAGTGCCATTCCAATCATTTATTTCCTAACATCCCCCCCCCCCCCCCCGCCCCACCCAGGGGCCAAGGAGATAATTCCTTTCAGAATTCAAGAGTAAATGCGAACGGTTCTTTCGGAAGTACAGAAAATAGTACTGAAAACATACTAAGGTATACTAAGGTACTTACATTGGAAGCAACAGGGCAGATTTTTAACTGGAGGGAGGAAATGAACGAGTTTCAAAGGAAACACTAGTCCTTCATATTGTTGTTATTGTTAATACTGACTAGACAAACCCGTTTGAAGTGACAGCTATAAGCTAAGTGTTTGATATGTATGATCTCCTGTGGTCTCCTAATAACTCCAAGGGTAAGATACTATTATTGTTCTCTACTTACCCATCAGAACGTAGGTTGTGGAACCGTTAAAGGATAAACTGAGGTATATTAAAAATTTAAAGAGTTTCAGCAAAAATTGATTAGAATTTGGCAGCATCCAGTCTAGCTAATAGAAAGGAGCTCAGAGGGGCTGTACAAAATGAAACTTTTATAGCCAGAGGGAGCAGGAACAAGGAAAATACACTAGGCAAAAAAGCAGGTGTTACTCCAAGGTTACTTCCCTGAAGGGGATGGCAGGGGTCTATGGGGCCGATTACCTAACTAGTGCTGATTAGGCGATTCCTACTGACCCGTTTAAGATGTTCTTTCTAGGAAATAAGTCAAGGCTTGGTTTGGTGATGGGGAGCTGAGCATAAGAGACTACAGGGTTTCCCTGGTGGCGCAGTAGTTGAGAGTCCGCCTGCCGATGCAGGGGACACGGGTTCGTGCCCCGGTCTGGGAAGATCCCACATGCCACGGAGCGGCTGGGCCCGTGAGCCATGGCCGCTGAGCCTGCGCGTCCGGAGCCTGTGCTCCGCAAAGGGAGAGGCCACAATGGTGAGGGGCCCGCGTACCGCAAAAAAAAAAAAAAGAGAGACTCCATTTGGGGCCTGTCTTGTTTCTATTTTTTTTATTTTTATTTTTTTTTTGTTTTTTAAATTTTTTTTTTGTTTTTTCTGCCTGTCTTGTTTTTAATTGAAGTCACCAGTCCCCAAGTTTCCTCCTTATTAAATTAATTCCTGTATACACAAGTATGAATTCACATTTCTCACTTGTTTCAGCACCGGAATACCTGGGGAGCCCATTAGAAATGCAGGTGCTTGGGCCCCACCCCAAATGTATTGAGTCCGAATCTGCATTTTAGACAGATTCCTATGCACATCATAGTTTTTGAAGCACGACTGTGGAGTTCATTTACCTGGCAACTTTTTTTTTTTTTTCATCCAGAGCATTATCCAAACAGGCTAGGAAACTTAATGGCACCCACAAAAGACAAAGTGGCTCACTGCATTCAGAGAAGTTAGCGAGGTGCTTTCAAGATACCTACACAAGCATAAGTTTGAAGAAGCCCAAATAGGATCCTGTTTGCCTTAGAAGGTTTGGGTGTGAAGAAAGTGGAGGAGAGATGCCAGGGGGCCACTCTTTAGATAGCCTGTGCTTAGCTCCCTACCTGGGGCTAATAATTCACCTCTCTGCCCCTCTACTTCCTCATCTATAAAGTGAGGATATCAGTGCCTACCTAATAGGATTGCTGTGAGTGAATGTGTGTCAGGCAGATGGCGAGGTGTGGGCATATATTTAGTGCTCAAGTCCTCCTGACTCCATTTCATCCTTTCCTTCTCAGAAGAGACCCAGCCACAGCTGGGGCTGCCTCAGCTGAGCTCCCTCTGAGCCATGGACAGCTCCATCACATAAATATGGAACATAAGGCTTTCTCTTGCCCACTAGAACACGGACTAAGCTGTAATCGCCAGGGCAAGAGATGTGTCTTTCACTTCTAAATCTCCAAGGTGGAACACAGAACTTGGCACATAGCAGAGATACGATCAGTGTTTGTTGAATGAATAAGTGTTTGTTGAATGAATAAGCCCTGTGAGCTGAGGCAGTGCCCCCTGCTTGCAAATCTGTCCTCTGAGGTCCATCGGACATGTTGAGATTGTGTGTCCCCTGAGCTGCTTTGGGTATGCTCAGTATTAACTATTTTATCTGTTTATCTTAAAAATATATAGTTGATTTAACAAACGTTTCTAGAGAGCTCATTATGATCTAGGTAACCACTCAATGAATACTTAGTTCAATTTAGTGCTCATAACATCCCTTCCACGTATATACTATAACTTCATTTTGCAGATGGGTGACAAAAAGGCAGACAAAAATACGTCTCAAGTGAAACAGCTGATGAGGTGGGAACCTGGCCCTGGAAGTCAGGCCAGTGGTACCAAGCTCTGCACTAACCACACCTAGATATTTTTGGTTTTGGATATTGAATTTCATTTTGAAGAGGGATGTGATGTGTAGGGAAAAAATATTATCAAAATCAAGATGCATTGCTCTGTGTTTAAATGTAAGTTTCTAGGGAAAAACACCAGTCAGATATCTTAAAATTTCTACTGCAGTAGAAAAGCTGCAAGTACCGCAGATGAAATTTCACTCAGTTCCACAATCTCCAAATCAATGTTTTAAAAATTGTCTTTGAATACAAGGCACCTTAGTAACAACTGTGTGCTTCTGGATCATTTATTCAAACTGTTTTTGTAACCATTCTTTTTTTATACCAGAGACTTAATGACCAATGTATATAAATGATCGGTCCCACCCTGACCCCCAGCACCATCAGAAGAGGTCTGAAGCACAGGAGATACACTCAAAACAAAAATCTCTTTCCTTTCGCCTGTAGATCTAGTTGGCACAGACTTCTCTGACTGCAAGCTGCCTTTTATTCTTAAAACTCAGTTAAGGCTCATTGGTGGTAGTTAATGAAACTGTTAACACGTTTGTAATGTTATGGAGAAAAGACTTTCCTTCCACCCTCTTGGGTTCAATAGATGGGCCTATGAAGTAAACTGACAACAGGCAGAGTAACAGGAGAAAAGTTATACAAGTTTATTCATTTTTACATATTATGTGCATGGGGGCATTTCAGGGGAAAAAAGTGAATACCCCCAAAAGCGATGAGGTTTGAGACCTTATATACCATCTTAATAGGAAAAGGGGAGAAGTAGTCATCTTAGAGGAGAGTAAATGATATTAGGAAAGGTGACTGGGCCCTTAGGAGACTAGACAGGAGATATGATATCAATAGTTTGTGACAAAGTCTGTCTGGGTGTGGCATTGACTTTTAGTCTCCTCTCCTGTGATGAATCAATCTTCCTCTGCTGATGAAACTCTCAGGAGGGAATTAATGGCAGTTGAATTCATTTTGAAGAAACTGTTTTTAGGCAGATAAGGGGAGTTCAGAGAAAGTTTTTCCCAGCATTTGCTGTTTTTCAAGTGACTTCAGCCCAAAATAATCAATATGCCAAATGCGGCATATTTTGGGGTGGTATGTCCGGAACCCCTTCAGTAGCAAAAGTATTTATCCCAGGCATCTGGCATAGAAAATCTGTGACTTGAGGTTTGAGTAGGATATGATTTGGGTATTTTGCAGAACCAGCAACATGATTTCCAGGGCCCAGAGGAAAATGAAAATGTGGGTGCCTTGTAAAAAACTATTAAGAATTTCAAGATGGACACAGCAGAGCACTGAACCAAGCACAGAGTGCTTCTCAGGGCTGCTCTAGTGTCAGCCCAGGTCACTGGACCATGAAGCTGTCTCTGGATGGCCCTTGGCCTGCAGGCCATGCAGCAGTTTGTACAACCCACAGTCCCCTCCCCTCGTCTGGTTGCTGCCAGCCCCTGGAAAGCTGGTCCTTGCACTGGGTCCTGGTGAGGTTTCTTGGCTTCCTTGCGGCATAGGAAGGCTTGGAAGAAAACTTGGTGTGGGATAGGAAATGAGCATTTCTTGGAAGGGGTTTGGGTAAGAAGTTGTCTTTCCATGTAGGTCCTAAGGTTTGGAAACCGCTATCCTCCCACATAGAGGGTGGTTAATGCCAGGAAATCAGAACCAGAATCTCATGGAGTGAGTGTTTGTGTTCCCCCCGAATTCGTATGTTGAATGAGAGTAGAGCCCCCATGAATGGGATTGGTGCCGTTATGAAAGAGACAGGAAAGAGCTTTCTTCCCCTCATCCTCCACCTCCCATTCTCCTCCTCCTGTTTTCCTTCTCCTTCTGCCTCTTCGTCTCCCCCTCCCCTTCCTCCTCCCCCACCCCTCCTTCTGCAATGTAGAAGATGGCCCTCACCAGAAGCCACCCACATCGGCACCCTGATCTCTCTATTCCCAGCTTTCAGAACCATGAGAACTAAAAGTCTGTTGTTTAAGTTCCCCCAGTCTGTGATATTCTATCATAGCAGCCCGAATGGAAAAGGGACAGTCCTCTGGATCAAGGGCAACATTTTGTATTGACAGATGGAATACTATAGTTCATGCTTGAGGTTTTCCAGAAATAAGGAAAGAAAGAGAGAGAGAAAGAAAGAAAGAAAGAGAAAAGAAAGGAAGGAAGGAAGAGAAAAGAAAGGAAGGAAGGAAGGAAGGAAGGAAGGGAGGGAGGAAAGAAGGAAGGAAGGAAGGAAGGAAAGAAGGGTGAAAAAGTGACTGAAGGAAGAAAAGAGAGGGAAGGAGTGGTGGTGGGGAGGGGAGAGGAAGGCAAAGAAAGAACAGAAAAAGAAAGAAAAGCAAAGAAACAGGATCTCCAGCTTAACACTCAGGGACAGACAGTGCTTGGGCATAATAGCCTGGAAGAGTAATTTAAAAAGGGGTTTGGATGATTTTTAAAAACCCCAAAATAAACACCTTTTTTCCCCTTGTTATCATTTCTAAAGTACAGTGCCTAGATTCCAGATATACATTGAATAAATTGTTGCATGCATGATGCCAAAATCTTGGCTCTCTGCGCACTGATGCCAAAAAGAAATATGGAGACAGAGTTTTGGAGGAATGAGAAAAATGGCTTTAGTCTTTGCCTGGCAAAGAGGATAACACAGCAAGCTAGCGCCTCAAGAACTGTGCCCCCCTCCCTGCGGAATAGGGAAAGGTTATACAGCCTGGGCCTCATGGTCTGGGGTAGGTGTAATGAAGGCTCAAAGTAAGGCTCAAAGTAATGAAGGTCTTGCATTCCTTTTCTTCTGCAAATTCATGGCCAAAGCTGGCGTCAGGTGTCAAGCAGCGACCGGGTCTGGTGTCTCTGAAGTTATCGGCCCCGTGACCTTCTTTCTGAAATGAAGAGTGCTACAAGGGAGTGTAGGAGGAGAAGAAATGCCAGGTGCAAAGGGGAATTCTTACGGAGTCAGAGAGTACTCAGCTTTGTGAAGCACACGACTAGCTACGAGTGTTTTTTAGTAGTAACAGCTGAGGAATAACCAAGATTGCTTAACTCTTTCAGGCCTGTTTATGCTGTTTTCCCAGCCTGTTCATTGTTTCCTTACTTTCCTTGTTTATCAGAAAAGTCTCATTTCTATTTTTGCTGCAACAAATTCCCCACTGCTAGTTCATTCCCTCCATATTAACGGAGGAAGGGAAACGGGCTTCGTTCTCGTCTGGCTGAGGACAAAACTTCAGTTTTGCTCCATTTGACAAACACCAGCCCTTTGGCCCAGGGGCGCATCTGTTTCCTACTTCATGCATGAAATGAGCACGTTTTATCATCCTGGATTTTTGTGATGCACGAGTGAAGCCATTCTTTCCTCCTAGGGGAATGTGCAGTAAGCTCTCTCCTCATTCAGGCAAGAAGTCAAATCACTTTAAAATTCTCACAAACAAGCATTTCATATAACTGAAACATTGCAATGGCAAACACATATATTCCCCCCCCCCCAACAGAATGCTGATTCTTTCCATATCGGAATTGTAACACTTGCTATACACAGAGCCTGCTGGGAGGGAGGGAGGGATCTGCCTGGAGACAGCACCCCGCAGGTACAGAAAAGACAACACGGAGGCTTGTTGAAGAAGAGTTTTAATTCTTTAGGGCTGAGCGCTGCAGGAAAGTGAGTAGTTGAAATTACAGGGCGTGCCGTGGAGCTCTGCAGAGAAAAAGTAAACCTCACAGAACGCAAGATTGAAAAGAAGGAAAAGACGGTTTAGGCAGCCTTTGTCCTTCAGCACAGCTTCCAGCGGACACCCTGAGGACAAAAGCCATCCTCCTGCCACCACCGAGGGATGCCCCGTGTGGCAAAGGGCTGGGGATCCCAGTCTCCAAGGCCTTGCCCTCCGATGCGCTGGCATCCAGGGCCCTTCCAGCCGCGCGCACGCGCAGGACGCAAGATAGGCAGATGCTGGCCCGCATCCTGCGCAAGATAACTGAGTGGTCTTTTCCAAACACCCGTGTTAACCAAATGACTTCTTTGCTCATTTTATTTCAGCAAATTAGAAAAGAGTAGGGCTGCAATCTAATCCCAGAGCCAGGTTTGAATGAAGACAGGCGACCACAACTGCAGAAGTGAGATAGGACCGCGAAACGAGATCTGAGAAGCAGCAATGGACGCACAGCTTGCGGACTATGTCATTTCCATCTCAGCGCCCACGCAGACACACAGAGGCAGGGCACGCTCGCCCATCGGCTTCTGAGCTGCGACAGTCACACCCGGATAGACCGTGGGGACGCAGAAGGCGTCAGAGGCAAGGCTGGGGTCAGTGGGCACAGAAGGCACCCAAGCCCCTCCCCACCGCCAGCTCGAAGCTGCACCGGTGCATGGGCGGTTCTAATTGTTTGTTCTTCCAGGGGAGTGTCACCCCTTCCCATGCATACACCGTGTTTATCTCTTACTTCCTATCTAACTACATTAATTAAAAGATCTTAAGGGGTGTTGAAAGTGAATCTAGCAACTTCCAGCAGTATTGAGAAAATACAGAAAACACAGACGAGATTTTATGACAATACTTTTTTTATTGCTATATTTTATATTTCTGGTATTTTCAGGAGACCTAGTCTGGACCTGGGAAGGGAGAGCTAGGGGGTGGGGGAGAAGGACTGTAGAGCGGGGCGTTGGGGGCTGTGGGGAGAGGTGTCCGGAGGAGGCCAGGAGCTGGGCAGGAGGAGGGATGGGAATGGTGGGTTTTACAGAAAGGAAAGCTGGGCGATGAGGGGTGTAGGGAGGGTCCTGGGAGATGGACGGGGTGGGGGCGAAGGGAAGGTGACGGAAGGTGACTGGGGGATGGGTGGGCTGATGGCCTCACCCCTGACACACACAGGGGACATCCCAGGGCTTGTCTGGGTGGTTTTGTCCAGCCCCTCCCCCACCCCGACCCCTCCAGACCCCGCCCCAAAGCAGGAGCATTTCTGTGTTACGAGCGTGTCAGGAAATCACGATAATATCCAAAGACATGGGTGAAAACGTTAAGGCACAAATGTGCATAAAATACAGGAAATTGCAAACTCACACGCCAAATTGAAGGACGCAGCAGAGTTGGTGGAATAATAGAAAGCCTTGGAAAGCTCGAGGAGGCGCCTTAGCCAATAGGTTTGTCGTGAGGGGCGGGCAAGATTGAGTTTGAACCAATCCAGATGAGCCCTTTCGGGTAAATACCGGAGGCCGGCGCTTTTTCTGATCCTGCGCGGGCAGTCCCCAGAGTGTAGGCGGGAGCGGGTTCTTCAGGGAAGGTTCCCCTTCACCTCCACAACCCTCCCTCCCATCTGTGTCTTTGCACGGTGTGTGCCGCTTGCCATCCCTTTGCGTCCTGGCACTGCGGCACTCCTACGCCCTTGAGCCCCTCTATCTAGCACCCTTGAAATCCTGTGTCCGCGCGTCCCTGTATCCCGCACCCTTGCACTGCTGCAGCCCCTGAGCCCCAGCGCCCTCCCGCGCGCTACTCTTTCTGTGTCTGGGAAGCCCCGTCGCGCAGGACCCCAGCGCCAGGACGGCTTGGGTGGGTGGGAGCTCTGCGGTCACCCTCCTGTGCACCATCCCCGCCCGTCGCGTCCGGGTCCTTGGGCGTGAAATGGAGACGCTAGCAAAGCGACTGGCTGTTCTGAGGCCACCCGCGTGCGGTGTCAAGTGACTTGTGGGGGTTTTCCGAGTGCCCTTGGCTTTTCTTTCGTTGTCTTGGCGGGGAGGAGGACTGTGCAGAATTTTGGGAGGGACGGAGCTTTTCCCACACTTTAGGAGGCGAAGAGCTGGGGGGTGGGGAGCGGAGCGGGGATGATGGGTTTGAGTTTGGACCTCTTCAATCACAGGCCTGGATACGGTAATGAGCTCAACACCAGGTCTCCCTTAGAGACTCCTTCGAGTCAGGACCCGAGACCCCAGGCTCATCTTCTTTTGGTGTTGTCTGCAGCCTTAGATTCTGTGTACAGCATCCTTCCCAGAGTCCTATGCTGGAACACCAAATAAGTCCTCATACGTAAGCGCAAACTCTCTTTTCTAGAAAAGCAATAACCTCCTGTAATATTTTCCAATGTGGAATGGGCTCGAAAAATGATTTTCCAGGCAGGCTGGGAGTACAGTGTCCAGTGGCTGTGTTGGGTGGTGCCTTTGGCTGGCTATTTTAAACTCCTGTTCCAGGTACCCACACCTGCATGGGTTTATCAAAGGGCATATGCTACCACCTGCCTGTCCCCCTGCTTCTCATTCCACTTCCCTTCCCCGTGTAGAGTAACAACTTCCCATGAATTCTTCCTTATTAGTTATACAGGTATTGTTTTTGTGTAATTGTTTCACAATATGTGATTTTGATATGCATAGATTTACCTAGTCTTTCTTCAGGCCTCCCTTCAGATTTTCTGGGAAAGCTCTAAATCTTTTCCATGACTGCATAACTCCTGGCTGCCCAGCATACATTCTATTGAACTCAACCTTCTCCCTGTAGATTGCTATTCACTTTATTTACATGGCTTTGTTTCTTCACAACCAAGAATTGGTTTTGCCTTAGAAGTAAGCAGTTTTAATGCTTTTTGCAACTTCCTCGGATTCTAGAAAGGGGCTGGGTGCTTTTGCTCCAGGAAAAATGACAGATAAACTTACTCTTAGCCTCCCTTGCAACCCGGCATCTGAGCATTGGGATATTACGGAACCTGGTCACGTTCCCCTTCTGTGTAAGCCCTGGCTCTGCACACAGCCACTGATGTCCACCCATAATTAGGAACTTGTCTCCCACTGCTGCCTCTTGCTCTTGGCTTTGTCTCACTTTTAAAATGGAGCCAATTAAAAAACTTATTACTGTTGTTATTCAGGTATGGTGAGGCCAACAGATCAAGACATGACTGCCATTGAAAAGATAGCTGTTATACTCACAGTTCCCAAGAGGAGGGGCACAACACACCTCACAGGGCCACGCTGAGAAACAGCAGGGTCTGCTAGGAAGCAGGGGGAGCGAGGGGAAATCTTGAGAAAAACCCTTGTTTTTTCTACAGGAAAGACAAGATAAGGTAGGGCAAGCAGACTCAGGATTGCCTGGTTTGAGTAATTTCAGCTGGCTCGGGGCATAGGGCCTGTCCCTAGTTGTGTGGTACCTGCCCTGGGGTGATGAGGGCAGGTGGACAGTGGCCTGCCCATGAATGTGAGAGGAGATGCTTAGGGTGTGGGCTCTGGATTGGTGAGTTCACATATGAAAGGCGTGGTGCTCCTTGGTGAATTGTTTCTGATCTCTAGGAAACATTCCCTTCAGTGCCCTATCATTCATTCCCTTCACAGCCCTGGGGAAGAAATTCCTATTTGCTTAGGTTGGGATGATGGAATAACTTTATATGAGTTGTATATAGTGACTCAAGCCCCTAGAAATATTCTTAATATTGCTTTAAGCTTAGAAATATCATTGGGATGTTTGGAATTTTTAGGACATTGAATTATTTAAAAGTTTTGACTAAAATATCTAAAAAAGTTAGCACTATATTTGCAATTAAAACATTAAATTGAGTCATTAGTTTTGACATGATTTTTGAGTTGAAAAAGTTAAAACATTGTCCAAGGTTTGTTTTTAATACTGGAGCATTAAAAGAAACTTAACATTTGCTATCCGTAAGTTTAATCATTAATTTTACAAAAGTTATTCCCTTCTCCTGGAGGGTGGAGGTTGCAGCTAGCACGTTCTCCAGGAGCATCCTGGCAGTGATATGGGCTCTGGTCCTGGCTCCTGAGTATGGACAGTGGTCTCTCCTCACCTGGGTTACCTCCTGGAGTTGTGAGGTCATCTCCAAGCCTGTCAACTCCCCAGCCTAGCAGGTGACTTCGTAGGCCTTCCAAGTGTTCTCTTATCGCCTCTCTTTCTTCCCTTGACCTCCTGGCTGATACGTGGCTCCGTGTGGTCGGGCTTGCACAGAATTTACTGCCTTTCTCTGGCTGGTGCTGGTCCCAGCCCTGAACAGGAGGTTTGATCACTCATACCCTTTCCTTCGTCATGGTGACAATCTCAGTGACCAGCATGACACCAACTCTAAGCGTTGGTTGAGGCATTTGGAAGAGAGGAGCTCTTGTTTACAAAAGGATTCTGACTCCAATTCCAACGTGGGGTGGGATTGGTTCTCCATACCACCAAGCAATTCTGCAACACCAGCTGGGTGTCTTACAATTCAACTCAATTCTGACACCATCTACCTGGAGATAGCATCAGATCCCACAGATGAAGAGTTCCGTCCGACAAGACTGCCCCCCACCACACACTTTTCAGATGCCAGTGACAAGTCCAGTTGTCTTCTGTGCTTCTGTCCCACCGAATCAGAGGTTCCCATGACCCCCTCCTTGGGTTTGATTAATTTGCTAGAGCAGCTCACAGAACGCAGAGAAGCATTTCACTTCCTAGATTACTGGTTTATTATTAGAGGACGTAACTCAGGAACAGCCAGGTGGAAGAGATGCCCAGGGCAAGGCCTGGGGAAAGGGCTCCAGCTTCCATGCCCTCTCTGCTTGTGCCACTCTCCCCAAATTTCTACCAACCCAGAAGCTCCCTGGAACCAGTCCTTCTGGGTGTTTTGGAGCCTCCATTACATAGGCATAATTGATTAAATTATTGGACATTGGCAGCTGATTCAATCTCCAGCCCCTCTTCACTCCCTGGAGGTCAGGGGGTGGTACTGAAAGTTCCAACCCCCTGATTACATGATTGGTTCCCCTGGCAACCAGCTCCCATCCTTAGGGCCTTTCCAAAAGTCACCTCATTAACAGAACAAATGACACCTTTATTGCTTTTATTATAGGAAATTCCAGTGGTTTCAGGAGCTCTGTACCAGGAGAAGGAGGAAAACCAAATATATATTTCTTATTATAGATCACAATAGCACAGTTTGCTGGGCTCAGATTGATTGCAGTAGAAGCTGAAGGCTGCCAATAGGAGACACCTGCCTGAGGACTCCACCAGAAGGAAGAGCTTGGAGAGAAGATGTGGCATATATCCTGAAGACATTCGGCCATTAGAAGCTCTGCTGGACGAGAGCTGGATGGCACAACACCCTTTCAGGAGTGCTGTGGTGTGAATAGCACTCCCCTCCAAAATTCATGTTGAAATCCCAGGGTGATGGTGTTAGGAGGTGGGGCCTTTGGGAGGTAATTAGGTTGTGAGGGTGGTGCCCTCAGAAATGGGATTAGTGCCCTTATAAAAGAGAGCTCCCTTGCCTCTTGTTATCTGAGGACAAAGTGAGAAGTCATCGACCAATGAGTCAGGAAGTGGGCTCTCTCCAGAACCCAAATTTGCCAGCACCTTGACTCTGAACTCCCAGCCTCCAGAATTATGAGAAATAAGTGTCTGTTGCTTTTAATCCACCCAGTCTATAGTATGATAGCAACCCTAGTGGACCGAGATGAGGAGCCAAGGAAGGTACCTCCTGCATTTTCAGTTCTATGGTTCAAATTAGTTTCTGTCACTTTTGGTCCTGATGCATCAAGATGAAATGGATTTCACTTCCTAGAAAATTTACTTGTGCCATTTTATTAAAATATTACACTGGTATTTACTTGAGCTGATGCAAACTGGCCCATTTTTTTCATCCTAGATTTGAGAACCCCATGCGATAAGGCAGTAGTCATTCATTTGACTTATTTTAGTTAAGCAAGAACAGGCTTGAACAATGCAATTGAGATTTTTAAAAATCCAGGAAGAAATTCCAAATTTTATTTATTTATTTTATTTTGGTAAAAAACACATGAAATTACCCTCTCAAAAGATTTTAAGTGTATAGTACAATATTCAATTCTTATTTATATTTTGCTATTTGTACAATGATTGAGTTACTAATAATACTTCACAGCTCAAGGCTCCTTACCATCATTGGTCTGTATAACGATTATCTCTTGTTTATTTACATATATTCCCAAATATCTTCCTTGTTATGCCCATTTTCCTTGCTTGCCTGCTTTCCAGTGCACTTTTTACAAAAGTCTAATGAAGTACTGGAAATATTTTGAAGGTGTGGTATTGTGATGTATAATAAGAAATATATATTTGGTCTTTCTCCCTATTCATAGCACAGAGCTCCTAAAACCCTTGGAATTTCCTAAATGATGAGAATCATAAAGATATCTTGATATTCAAAATGAACCTGTCGAGGACACCAGACTGTGTTAATGAGGTGACTTTTGGAAAGTCCTTGAGGATGGGGGCAGGTTGCCAGGGGAACCAACCTCGTGAGATGGGGTTGGAAGTTTCAGTCCCACCCTGACCTCCCAGGAGGGGAGAGGGGCTAGAGGTTGAATCCATTATCAATGGCCAATGATTTAATCAATCATGACTATGTAATGAAGCCTCCATAAAAACTCAAAAGGATGAGGTTTGGAGAGCTTCCAGGTCAGTGAACACCTGGAGATTTGGAGAGAGTGGTTTGCTCAGAGAAGGCATGAAAGCTCTGTACCCTTTCCCCATATCTTGCCCTATTCATCTCTTCCACCTGGCTGTTCCCAACTTATATGCTTTTATGATAAACCGGTGATGTAGTAGGTAAGTGTTTCTCTGTATTCTGTGAGCCACTCTAGCAAATTAATGGAACCCAAGGAGGAGGGTATGAAAACCTCTGATCTATAGTCGGTGGCTCGGAAGCATAGATGACAATCTGGACTTGGGGAGGAACTAAAGGTTCTTGACTTTGTTTTATGGCTAAACTATTATTTTGTCTTGCTTAACTGTTTTCCTTTGTTTCTGCATTTTCTCATTTCTCTGATTAAATCTGTTCTTTGAAAGTTGGGGGAGGCCTAGGAAGCTAAAGCTTTTTTACAAACAAGAGGCAGGGGACACAGGGGTCAGCTGGTGTCTGTCTCTGGGAAGGCCCCGCGGAGTCCTGCTGGGTTTCCTAAATAGAGTTTGGAGACCAGAAGAGGGAGCTCTCATGTGCTGCAATGACAGCAGAGCCCAATAGGAAGAAGAAAGAATGCTCCTCTTTTCTGGCAAGGACTCAGCCAATGAAGACAAGACCTTTTTGTTTACTGTGGCCCTCCCAACTTTCTTTTCCTCTCTATAAAAGTGTTCTCCTTCCCTTGCCATGTGGGGATTTGCATGAGGCTCACCATGGTTGCAGACCCCAAGTTGCAATTCTCTGCTGATCCCGAATAAACTCATCTTTGCTGGAGAAATGTCGACAGTCTATTTGTTTCAGGTTAACAGACTTCAACACTTTTTTCATCTTTTTGCTGGACTCAATTCGATCCCTAACAAATGGTTAGTTCCTCTCCCCAGCCTCCACCCCCATAAATGAGTTTAAAGAAACCTTTCCTTTAAGTATGGCTTATTTGGGTCCCACGCATTTTGATGTAGTAATTTCAGTGTAAATGATTTCTAGGTATTTCTGATATTTCTCATTTTCTACCATGTTTATATCTTAGGATCTAAAAAAAGTATAATTTGAGGTAAAAATGATCATAAATGACAAACAGGGACATTACATTCTGATACAGTGAACACTAGATCAAGTCATCTTAAGCATAAATGCACTTCATATCACTTCAAAATACCAGCTAATTGCAATCCATGTGGAAATGGGTAAATCACCATTGTCACAGATTTTTAACACCTATCACACACAGACACTGCGAAATCAAATACAAACTAAGCAGTGATATATTTTTTTAAATTAATTTATTTACGTTTTGGCTGTGTTGGGTATTCGTTGCTGCATGCGGGCTTTCTCTAGTTGCAGCAGGTGGGGGCTGATCTTTGTTGTGATGCGTGGGCTTCTCATTCCAGTGGCTTCTCTTGTAGAACATGGGCTCTAGGCACGCGGGCTCAGTAGTTGTGGCTCGCGGGCTCTAGAGTGCAGGCTCAGTAGTTGTGGTGTATGGCTCTAGTTGCTCTGCAGTATGTGGGATCTTCCTGGACCAGGGCTCGAACCCGTGTCCCCTGCATTGGCAGGTGGATTTTTAACCACTGCGCCCTCAGGGAAGCCCACTAAGCAGTGATACTGAAGAGGTCAATAACACAATTAATAACCTCAAGATTTTGGAACTATAACCAGCAAGCAGAGGACCCACTTTCCTTTTGAGCACACAGGGACCATTTGCAAAAATAACACATCCATTCAGTCATAGAGGAGAGCTCATTAAATTCCAAACTGTCGTGTTCTACATCTGTAGTGTAGTAAAGTATAAATTATTAACCAAATTGTAGTTACAAATTCTGTATATTTGGAAACTAAATAATATATAGCTAGATAATATTTGGGTTAAAAAAGAGATCATATGGGGAATTAAAAATATTTAGATCCTAATAAAAAGAAATACCACCTAAAAGAATATATGTGATAGAGCTTAGATGTACTTAAGAGTGGATACAGCTTTAAATGTATCAGGAATAAATACAGGTTTAGAAACAAGTTTTCAAGCATATTATTATGAAAATCTAGAAAAGTCTGGAAAACTATTCTCACAGATAATACCATAATTGCAATTTATATTTGCCACTCACCTTTTTTCTTTCAACACGTTTAATTTGTTGGAAACCAACAAATACCCCATCCTGATTTTTTTCCCTCTTCAGTTCTAAAATGAGACAATAATTTTCTTTGAAGCAGAAAAATACAAATGAAAATATGAAAGAGTCCTTATTTAAGGCAGTCTGGTAGTTTTGTGGAGGTACCACCCTGATGTGTGTGGCTTTCACCCTCTTTATGTCAGACATGGGATGGACTGAACCATCCTGAACACCAATCTCAGCTTTAACACTCTGTGATTCTTTTTTTTTTTTTTCATTAGAACATGGAAAATTTGGAGGTCTATCACTCCAAATCTGACACCAATTCTGATGTTTGTGTTTTTCTCACGGGCAGTTAACTCAATTCTGTCACTACCTAACTGGAGATAGCATCAAGTCTCACAGGTTAAGGGCTCAGTTCTACAAGCCTGTCCCCAATTCAGACTCCAATTGAAAGTTCAGGTTGTCACCTGTGCTTCTGACTGACCCCACTATAGATCAGAGGTTTCCTTGACTTCCTCCTTGGGTTTGATTACTTTGCTAGAGCAGTTCACAGAACTCTGAGAAACATTTTACTTACTAATCACCAGTTTATCATAAAAGGATATCACTTGGGAACAGCCAGGTAGAAGAGATGCACAGGGCAAGGTATGGGGAAAGGGCACAGAGCTTCCATGCCCTCTCTGGGCATGCCACTCTCTCCACATCTCCAGGTGTTCATCGACCTGGAAGCTCTCCAAACCCCATCCTTCTGGGTTTTTATGGAGGGTGGGACTAAAACTTCCAACCCTCCCTTACTAGATTGGTTCCCCTGGCAACCTGCTCCCCCCTCAAGAACTTTCCAAAAGTTACCTCATTAACACAAACCCTGATGTCACTGACAGAGGTTCGTTTTGAATATCAGGACAACTTTATGATTCTCATCACTTAGGAAATACCCAGGGTTTTAGGAGCTCTGTGCTAGGAATAGGGAGGAAGGCCAAATATATATTTCTTATTATACATCACAATATCATAACCATAACGACTTCAAATTTGCCTCCTAGTAAGTTGTATCTCTTAGTCTTATTTCTGTCTTTTCTGAGAAATAAAAATTGCTTTCTATTCCTTTTCCACATGCCAGGCATGAAATTTCCAGAGTTGTATCTTCTTAATCTCAACACCCTCAGCTCTTCAATCATTTCTCCTACACACGTAGTTGAAGATCTCTTTACCATCCCTTTTTGTTTGGTTTGTGAAAACAGAACTTAAAATAGGGTAACTCGAAATGCAATAAAACACACATCAAATCATTAGGTTGATGTGCGATTACAACTTCCTGTAATGAAAACTTAAGGAGAGAAAAACTTTTCTCTCTTCTCATCTTAGTTTCATTGGCTGAGGCCCCATAAATTAGACTGACAAAAAACAAAAAAAAACAAAAAACAACCCATCAGATCAACAAGAGAAAAATAGTTTATTAATGCATATGGTGCACATCACACGGAAGAAATCTCAGTGATGAGTAAATCAAAGGGATGGTTAGAACTTGGGCTTATATAGCATCTTAACAAATAAACCTGTAGAGAACTGAAAAGAGAAAGGAAAAGGGTTTTAGGCTTCCAGGGGTGTCAAGCTATGGGAAGGTAAATATTTGGGGGGAAACCAATGGAAGACAAGTGTCATTAGTGCAGGTCCATCTTGGCCCTGACTTTCCATCATCTTCACAGCCAGAAGACTTCCCCAGAGAGGGCACTTATGGCGGTTTTCATTTTTCAGAAGTTTCTGCTTTTAGTCAGTTAAGGAAACTCTGGGAAGGCATCTTTCTGCAACTGTTGATCCTCATTTGCCTCCAGCTCAAAATAATCTTTATGCCAAAGTGACACATTTTGGGGTAGTATATTCTGCTACCCTTAGAATCCTTTATTTCTCTTCTAGTGGTCTATTTTTTTTGTTACCTTAAAAAAAAAACTACTTTGTCACACTTATAGAAAATATTCAGATTTTTTCATTGTTACTAATTTAATCTCAAAACTTTATACTAATCTATTTAAAATACAATATTGAGAAATATGGAATATGGTTCAGAACCAGCAAAACTGGGAATTCTGCCCTTTCATGGTGAGGCATTCTCTTATTTAGTTCTTTTTTTAAAATAAAGCTTTGGGTTTTTTTGATTAATTAATTAATTATTTATTTTCAGCTGCATTGGGTTTTCATTGCTGCATGCAGGCTTTCTCTAATTGCGGCAGGCAGGGGCTACTCTTCGTTGCAGAGCACGGGCTCTAGGTGCGTGGGCTTCAGTAGTTGTGGCACAGGGGCTCTGTAGTTGTGGCTCGTGGGCTCTACAGCACAGGCCCAGTAGTCGTGGCGCTCAGCCTTAGTTGCTCCATGGCATGTGGGATCTTCCCAGACCAGGGATTGAACCCACGTCCGCTGCATTGGCAGGTAGCTTCTTAACCACTGCGCCACCAGGGAAGTCCCTTATTTAGTTCTTTGATGTCTTTGATGTCAGCATCAAGATGCTCAGAGCCTGCCAAGTGTCCTACTGTATTGGAGGTATTTATGAAATGTTATTCTGAGCAATAATTCAGACCATCACCCACTCTTATTCTGCCTCTGACCTGAAAGTGGGAGTCTTCAGTTCTCTGGATGGTTCAAGAAGCAGATGAGGGAGAGAATGCACATCTCTTCTTTGCCCTCTCTTCTCCCATTCCTCATCTCTCATCTGGAGGGTACAAAGGAAGCTGGAGGGAAAATGCCAGTTTGAGTCTGTCTTGGAAAATGGGAATTCTGCACAACACAATTTTGATTCTGCTGGTCTTAACGAAGGATAGTGTGATACTGTGATGAGACCCTCTGGTCTATAGACATTTGTGATACTATAGTATCACAGGTGATGCTTGGATTTGTGATTGGCAACTGAAGTTGCAGGGGGGCAGTCTTGTATCACTGAGCCCTTAACCTGTGGGGTTTGATGCTATCTCCAGGAGTGTCAAAATTAAGTTAAATTGTAGACACAGAGAATTGCCTTGTGTGGGGAAAAATCCACACATTGGAGTTGGGAGCAGGTCATGGATGGGTTCTAACAATGTTTGCCATTCCTCATTTCCAAAAATCTTTCATGCATACTTCTTCAAATTGATGGCTGCTATAATTTGCTGAGTCATTCCCCTATTATTGGACTTTAAGCTTCCCCCCCCTCCCAAATAGTGAGATGACAAACACTTCTCCAGACCAAACCAAATGATGATTTATTTCCACTTTGGGTTATTTTTATAGAACATATTTTGAGAAAAGGAATTCCAAAGGTTATGAAAAATCTGGAGATCCTTAACACATGCTGCTACATTGTCTCCCAGAAGCAATATCTGCAAAATCAGGGTTTTTTTGGTTGAAACCCAGCAGGAGGGACTTCCCAGGTACAAAATCCCCTCCATATCCCCCATTCCTTGTTTGTAGAAAAAGGCATTAGTGTCCTAGGCCTTTCCTGAATTTGGAGGAGCAGACTCAGGCTCTAATTAGGGAAGTGACGGAATGCAGAAACAAAGGAAAAGCATTAAGCAAGAGAGCTTGAAAAGTAGTTCAGCAATAAAACAGAGTCCTATTTCCTCCTCAAGGGATATAATAATAATCTGATGCAAATTCTTGAGCTGTTCTGCAGAAACTAAGACCCCCACCCAGGTGGAGGATGGTGACTACATGCTGACAAGCAGGTAGACCCAAGACTGGTTGGAACCAGTGTTGGAACCAGATGTTTAGGATTTCTGAAATATCACCTTGTTATCGCATCACCAGCCAGTCAGAACAAAGTCCACCAGCTGCTTACCCCAAATGCTGCCTTTAAAAACCTTTCCCTAAAATCCACTGGGGAGTTTGGGCTTTTTGAGCTCATTCTCCTTGCTTGGCACCCTGCATACTTTCCTTCACCACAACTCAGTGTCAGTAGACTGATTGGCTTTGCTGCGACATGGATGAATGGACCCAGGTTTGGTTTAGTAACAGGGTCTCCCAACTTAATAGTGAAAAAAAATGTCTCACTTTATGTTTCTATTTCTTGGTAACTGGTTAGAGTGTATATTTTTTCTCATGTCTATTCAGCATTTGCATTTTCTTTGTAGCTGACAAATTCCATGGGGCAGGGGGTATTTTTCCGTTGTACTTTTCTGTTCCAAATTGTATGAACTCTTTGTATATTTGTGGCTGACATTTTCCTAGTTTGGTTATTTGCCTTTAATGGTTGTGCCTGATTATTTTTCACACTCACTGAATTATCATGGCCCTTGCTCATTGATTTTCTTTTTCTTCTTTTTCCCCACTTTTCTCTCCACTGTGTTCCTAGTCTACCCAACAAATCAGCTAGGCTCGGCCTGAAGTGCTTTCCTCCTTCTAACCATTGCTCCACAGAACTAACCTCAGTTTTCCAGTCACACTTCCAACCGCTCATTTAGTGCATTTTCAAGTCTATGCCAGTGTAAACAAAGAGAATAAAGAGTGTCACTCATCACCCTGTTATAGAAAGAGGTAAGTTGCAACCCACTACAGTTGCCCACTGACAGTGTGCCCTGAGGGGAATTCAAGATGGGGGAAAAAATGATGAAACATTCTGCACTTTGGATTTACCAGGCCCCCATACAGTTAAAATGCATATCTAAGGAATAATTTCAATGACCCCATATTCTTGCATCTTCCCATGGACAGAAAAGCACTAAAATCAGTAACTTGAGATATCTGTTCCTTGTGATTAGCAGTAATCTTTTATCAAAATGTATGCTTGACTACAAGTATTTCCCAGCCAAAACAATTCTAATATATAATGGCTCCTCCACTACCTCTTTGGACCAGTCCCTTCAGAGGTAAGGAGAGGCTGTGTGGATAAAGACAACCAGCTTGCCTTATTAGTAAACAAAGGATGTTGTGGCACCACAGCCACCCCAACTGTGCACCCTGAGGGGATTCAGAAAGGAGAAAAACAGAGTATTGGCCCTAGATAGTCAAGGTCCCTATCAAAGGAATGATTCCAATAAGCCCAGACTATTGTATCTTCCCATACATTAAAAAAAAAAGCACTAAATTCATTAATTTAAGATGTATGTGTTTTTTTGTTTGTTTGTTTGTTTTGCGATACGCGGGCCTCTCACTGCTGTGGCCTCTCCCATTGCGGAGCACAGGCTCCGGACGCGCAGGCTCAGCGGCCATGGCTCACGGGCCTAGCCGCTCCGCGGCTTGTGGGATCTTCGCGGCGGGGCACGAACCCATGTCCTCTGCATCGGCAGGAGGACTCTCAACCACCGCGCCACCAGGGAAGCCCCAGATTCACTTTTAAAAAATTAAAAATTGCATTTTTTTAAAACCACGTGCTTGGTTAAAACAACAAAAAACCAAAAACAAACCACCAGACCGCTCCTTCCCTAAACCTTTTTTGTTTGTCTTTAAAGAAATGCTAACGAATTTCCTGGATGGTCCTGGAGACTGGTAGCCCTGGGTCTTATCACAAGTCTTCACTCTAAATCAATGAGTTTCCTCGCCGCTGGATTCCCCGTGCCTGAGGCTCAGGGGCGAACTGGGGACCTAAAGCCTGGGCTCCAGGTAGGACGCTGGCCACCCACGTGGGATGGCCCTCACAAGACGTGTTCCTCTGAGAGTCCACGCCGGACCTACGCACGCGGGGAAGGCACACGCAGTTCGGTGCATACAGAAAGATTTCACGTGGGAGAGTGCCCAGGAGGCGTCCCACGCAGGCCGTATTCCAGCCCAGTCCCCACCCCGCGTGGGCGTTGCGCCCGGAGGAGGGGCTTGCAGCTCAGGTCCTAGCAGCTTACAAAAAAGACGTTTAAAATGGACTTTTCAAATAAAACTGTCCCTTTCGCACACGAGTCACTTATGGGAGAGGTGACAATCCCTGTAAGATTTCAGCGTGCAAGGACGTGGGTCGGCCCGCGGGCGGGAGACTGAAGCGCGTCACTGTTAGCTGGGCGGTGTGGGGTGTGTGTGTGTCGGGGTGGGGGGGGGGGAGTGTACATCGCTGCCAGGACCCAGGCGGAGTGTACCGGCCTGTCAGGACCCGGGAGTCTGGAGTACACCGCTGCCGGGACCTTGCGTGGAGTACACCGCTGCCGGGACCTTGCGTGGAGCACACCGCTGCCGGGACCTTGCGTGGAGCACACCGCTGCCAGGACCCTGCGTGGAGCACACGCCTGCCAGGACCCTGCGCCGGGCGCCCAGCTATCCCAGTCGCCATTCTTGTCCTTCGTCCCTGCTCTCCATCCCCGTCCGCACATCACCGTCCCCGGCTCTCCGGCCGCGCTTTTCCTGCTTCCCGGTCCCCGGCTTTCCCCCGTGTCTCCGGCCTCGCCAGCCCAGCCACCTGTGCTCCCCGGTCCGCGTCCCTGTCTGCGCCCTCCTCGAGGGCCCCGCCGCCGCTGCCCTGGCGCTTCCCGCGGGCCCAGCCGAGGCCGCCTGCGCCCTGTGCCAGCGCGCGCCTCGCGAGCCGGTGCGCGCCGACTGCGGCCATCGCTTCTGCCGGTCGTGTGTGGTGCGATTCTGGGCGGAGGAGGACGGGCCCTTCCCGTGTCCCGAGTGCGCCGACGACTGCTGGCAGCGCGCTGTGGAGCCCGGCCGCCCGCCGCTCAGCCGCCGCCTGCTGGCGCTCGAGGAGGCTGCCGCGGCGCCCGCGCGCGACGGCCCGGCCTCTGAGGCGGCGCTGCAGCTGCTGTGCCGAGCCGACGGGGGCCCGCTGTGCGCCGCTTGCCGCATGGCCGCGGGGCCCGAGCCGCCCGAGTGGGAGCCCCGCTGGAGGAAGGCGCTGCGCGGCAAGGTGCGCGCGGGCGGCGTCCCATGCGCTGCCCTTCCCCGGAGGGTGCCCTGTCCCCCTTCCCATCCCCACACTGCGCCCTGTTCCCCCTCCGTATTATCCGGATGGCGCCCTGGTCCCCAATCTCCATCTTTTGGACGGTGCTCTGACCCGCCCCCCCCAATACCCCAGTTGTTGCCCTGTCCCTTTTGCTTCCTTCCTCTGTACGGTGCGCAGAACCCTTTCTCCCATCCCTGGACGGTGCCTTGTTCCCTCATTCCCTACCCCCAGAAGTTGCTTCCTCTCCACTCCCCTACCTTCGGAAGGGATCCAGTCCCCCTTCCCCCATCCCTGGACAGTGCCCTTTCTCCACATCGTCCCCCGCTTCCCCCCAGGATGCCCCTGCCGCCTTCTCAGTGTTGTACTGACCTGCCCCACCCCGCAGGGGCAGACGGTCCTGCTGTGGGCCCCGCCCCCATGCCTTGCCCCTTTTGTGTTACTGCCCTGCCCCTGGCGTGACGTCACGCTATGGTAGCCCTGCCCCCACGAGCAAAGTCCCCTCGTAGGGGACGGGGCCTGAGGCTATCGGCCCCTCTGGAGTCTTGTGCGCCCCCTTCCTATTCCGTCTTCTCCCGAGTCCCTTAACCTACTTTGTTCTGGAACCTTTTCCACTGTGCTTTCATCCGTTACATGTGGCACTTGATTCTGGGTCGGAACCCGCCATCGGAGAGTCTGGTCACAGCTGGGGTCTGGGGATCCCAGGGACCCGCTGTGTGTGTGGTGGGCTCAACTTTATTTCTTAGAGAATAAAGACAGCCAGGCCCCTGGAGTGGAAACAGTGTGGTCCCTGCCCACCAGAGGGGAGAGAGTAGCACGTTTGAGGGTACATGTGTCAGGGGTTGGGTCCTGGGGTCTGCTGGGTGAACAGTGGAGTGTAGCATCCAGGGGCTTGCTTGGGGCTAGAGCATGTGGCCAGGGGACTGGTGTTGGTCTTTCCTCCTGGTGAAGGACCCCACCTATCCAGTCAGTGCATGGAGCTGGGCAGGCCCTGGGTGTGGCCATCCTCACCCCAAAGAGACCACCCTCCATCCCTACGCTGGGGACAGTAACACTAGGGACCCCAATGGATGGTCTTGTGTACAGTTAACCCTGTTGGATTCTTAGCACAAATATTTCTCTCAGACTGGAGAGAGCATAGTGGGTCACTAAGACCCCCCTCTCTGGTGCCTGCAGGGTTTTGAGGTGTCTGGTGGGCCAAGACCATGAACTGAGGCCTCTGGACCGTCAGGGGATTCTGGTGGTGCATTGTCCCTCTGGACTGGGCTTAGGTGGGCCCCAGACCTTCAGAAGTGGCCACACACCCCATAACCAGCATCTCTTTCCAGGAGAACAAGGGATCTGTGGAGATCATGAGGAAAGATCTGAACGATGCTCGGGACCTGCATGGCCAGGCTGAGTCTGCCGCTGCTGTGTGGAAGGCAAGTGGGGTGGGGTTGGAGTCCATGTGAACAAGGAAGCGTGGCTGTGTACCCTGACCTTATTTGGCAGGGCGGTCAGGGGACTCTTCTCCCTTGAGGTGGTCGGTGGTGGGGTGGTGGTGGTGGTGGGGTGTCTCGGGGTAGCCCGAGGACACGGGTATCCCTCCCTGCCACCCACCCATCCTGTAGGGACATGTGATGGACCGGAGGAAGAAGGCCCTGACTGACTACAAGAAGCTTCGGGCCTTCTTTGCTGAGGAGGAGGGGCGCTTCCTGCAGGAAGCAGAGAAAGAGGAAGGGTCCCTGGACGACGAGGATGAGGACCCAGCGGAGAGGTTCAGGTCCCTGCTGCAGGCTGTGTCGGAGCTGGAGAGGAGGCACCGCAACCTGGGCCTCAGTATGCTGCTCCAGGTGGGCACCCTGTCCTGGTGGCCAGGGGAGTGCAGAGGGGGCACAGATTCAAGAATTAGCAAGGTGGTAGCTTACCAAGAGAGAAGCCTTTAGACCGCTGCCTGGTTTCCATTTGGGGCTGAATTTCAGGAATGAGTAATCCAGGAGACTCTCCATCTTCCATGTGGGAAGAAACATTTGCAGAGAGGGGGGACTTGCATCCCAATATTGAAGCACTGGGCCCCTGCCCTGTCCTGGGGCTCTACACGTAGGAGATGGCTCTGAGGTCAGGAGAGGCAGGGATCCTGGCGAGGATGGTGGTTGCCATGCCCTCATCCTGAATGTCCTTTACACCGTGCCCTGAGGCTTTGCCTAAATCTGGAGATTCTGGGCTCTTGGCAACCCTGAGTCTGAGCCAGGAGCCAGCAGCCTCTGTCTTCCCTCCTCTGAGCTGAGAGGTGTCATTACACTTCTGGCAATACTGGTTAATCAGCTCCAAGTGGGTGGTGACTGTGGGTGAGGAGACGTGTGGGTCTGCTGGGGCTGGGTTCTCCAGTCACCTGGCTTCCAGGATAGAGGCTCCCTCACTCCTTCTCTCTCTTCCCATGCAGTGATGTGCTGCTTGCCCAGGCACCGGGCAGAGGAAGCTCGTTCCATCCCTGGCCTGAAGCAGCTCCTCCATCCGCCTCCTTCTGGACCCCCCTGTCATCCTTCAAGACACCCCAACCCTGAGTGTCTTCTCCTAGGTGTAGATGTGGGCTGCGAACTCTCAGTGCCCACCTTGAGTCGCTGAAGACAGTGCTCTTCAGAAGAGTGTTTGTGTTCCCTTTTCCTCTAGGTGTTCATGTTTCTAGGCTATAAACATTTCTCTGTAGAGATCTGTATTGGGGGTAAGTTAACCTAAGTGTATCCCAACTCCATAAAGTTCTTTTCGCTGCCCCAAGTCTTGTCAGATTTGCCGGGGTCTCCATGAGCTGTGGTTGTCATCTCCAGGAGGCCTGGGCTGTCCAGACCTGACACCTGCCCCATTTAAATGCAGCATGTAACGGGGCTGCTCCACCAGACATGCACACCCAGGCCCACAGACCCCCACCCATGCATTGGGCATAGCAGTTAAGGTTAAATTTGGGGTGAGTGTCAAGGGAAAGGAGTGTTCAGGGTGCCTGGGTGGGGAGGGCGGGCAGATCAGACCTGTCACCTCTGCTCGCGGTCCTCCAACAGCGTATGTTGCACAAACCTACACCTACAGCTTGAGGTCTATCCACAGAAACATGAGAACCTTGAGGTCCTCATGGAGTCTGTGTGTCAGGGGCAGTGCAGACCCTTGCTGGCCATATCCTCCAGGCTCTGTCCCTGCTCTGCCTCTGAGGGTGTCTACTCAGCCGGCTCTCATTTCTCTTCTCCATCTTCCATCCCTTGGATGCCAGTGGTTTTCCCCGGAGCCTGCGTAGCATCACCCTCTGTCTGCCCTGTCCGCCTGCCTGTCCCTCACTGACCCAGGACTTTTCCTGGGGCAGGAGGAGCAGTCCCAGGCTCAGGCCATCCCCAGGCCTCACCTTGGTGTTTCATTTCCCTGTGCCTCTGGCTTCTCTTCATATTTCCTCTGCTGGACGAATTTAGCAAAACCTCTTAGTAGTAGTGTCATTGTGTCAGGTTCCTCCAAAAGACAAAGCTGCAGCAGCGCAAAGTGACAAGGTCAAGGGGTCCAAGAATTGACACAGACAGGCGTTAAGGATGGTGGTTGGGGCTGTGAGTCATTCCCAAAAGTGCAGCTTTATGATCGATGGCCCGTTTCTGGACGAAGCCTCTCAAGATGGGAGTCACTGGCCTTTGGTGCTGCTGGCCTCTTGTGTTTCTGTGAGCTTGGGGGCGGCCTGCCTGGCTGGTAGCCGGCCCTTACAGAGCCCACTAAAGAGGGCTCGCTTCAACCAGTTTGCTTGGCGTCCCTCCTCCCATCTGTCTTCTCTCCATGCCCTGGCTGGTCTCTGAGGAGGTGCTGTGTCTGCACTGCCCCATGTCAGGGGTCTGTGGGTTGGACTTCTCCCTGATGAGCCCTCCACCTCCTGCTTCTGCTGAGTGAAATTGGGGAGCTGCCCCAGTTTCCCACAGCTGGAGATCCAGCTACCCGCTTTCCTCCTCTGCAGAGAGCTGCTGGGAGGCCTGTCCGTTCTGCTCTCAGTTGGCTGCCTGGAGACTGATGTGCTAGGTAGGGCTGGGGTGCAGGCCAGAAAGGTGGTACCCCCCTGGGTGCCCAGTGCTGGGGAGAGATGGGAGGTTCTGATACCAGCATGGAGTTGCTTGCTTTCTGAAGGTATGTGGGTGGAATTCTCAGCGCATGAGCTGTCTCTCCCTTTCTCTCACATACTCTACATAAGAATGATGAGCAGAGGGGTGGGAAAAGCTGCCTGGTTGTGTATGGGAGAGTTAAGGGGTCATCCTCTTGGCAAGCTGTAGGACCTTGGCCAAGTAACGCTAATAAATAATCCTGACTCCTCAGATCAGGGGTAACACTAGGGGTGCCCCTGGCCCCCTCCCTGGCTCCAGTTTGAGATGCAGTGGGGACACAGGAAGGAGCTGCTGGCCTGTGTCCAGCAGGCCAGGAATGTCTCCAGCATGGATGGCCTTTGATTCCAGTAAGATTTGGCTTCTCACTTAGCAGCTCCTCTGAATGTCTAGTGGTGAAAGTTCTGTGTTGCCTGCTGGGCTGTACAACTGATCCCTGCCATTTCCTCACTGAAGTCAGCTCCCACCCTCTGCTCCCTGCTGACTGGTCACAGTGGCCTCTCTATTGTAGGCCCTTGTGCTCTGTGGAATAATGTTCCTCTTCCAGACGCCAATGTATCCCATGGCCCCAGGCACACAGATCCTTCTATCAGGGAGGGCTCAGAGGTCACTTCCAGTAGTTGACTAGACAGTACATTGTGTGCTACCATATGACATGGCATTTCCAGCCCTGGGTTGGCGTGCCAAAGGGATGCCAGCATGGTTCCATGGGGTAATGTGCACAGGACGGCTACTGAATCTTGTCTGCAGCATCAAGAAGCTCGAGGTGACCCAGGTCCCTGTTACTGAGGTAGCAGAAAGGTGGATATGGGGGATATCAGCATGGGGAGCAGTGCAGTAGAACTGTTTCTGCCAACATGACATGGGCACAGGGGTGCCCAAACCTGGTTTTCATGTCCAAGAGGTGCAGAGAACTCCAGGGAAGCTGGTCTGCTGATAATGTCCTTGATGCAGATGTAGCATTTTCCCAGGGTATGACCTGCTGGAAAGGGTGGGACAGACCTCATGGCTATGGCCAGTCCTGAGGCTGAGCTCTGTGCAGACCTATGGATTGATGCCCATTCTCTTGCCGTTGTTGGTAGGATGTCCCCCTAGCGCTGCCCTGCCATGGGGGACGGGGGGGGGGTGCGGGTCAAGGAACACAAGAACTACACCCACAGCGGTTTGATGAGAATGCTGCCATTACTTTTCTGCCACCAGCTGACAGGCTGAGGACTATCTGGTGTTGGGAATGGTTTTCTCAGGTGAGATGGTTGGGCTTATAAAAATGCCTCCTCTACTCAACCAAGTGTCCCATGGCCAGAGTCAACACAGATAGGCGGAGCAGTAGAAGATGTCTGCAGTGCCCAGACCAATGTGCTTCGTACCGAAACTGCAAGGAGCTCCTGCAAATTGTGAAGGGCCAAAAGTGACGAGTAAAATAACACGGCAGAGGTGTGGACAAGCAAGTGCGTAAGAGGAACCAGAGTGCTCAGAAACCCAGGAGGAGATGCTCAAACTCCTTAGTTTTTGGAGCAATCACATGTCCATAAAAGTAATGACTCACACTGTTGGGCTGTTGGAGATGGGAGAGCTGCCACCATTTGTCCTGTGCACTGCTGCTGGGTTCTGCAGCACTGCTGCCAGGTGTCATCAGATTTAGGGCATGGTGACCCTGGACCCAGTGACCCACTCACAGGTGTTCCTTAGTGCTCTCCAGGCCCACAGGGGGATGCACCCTCAGGCATCCTCAGCACCATTGTCTTGGGGGTGGGGAAGATGAGCACCAGTGCCCCTCAACGGGGGAGGTGGAAGGTCAAGTGGGGGATGAAGGCTATAGAGTATGCTGAAGCCCAGAGATAGAGGAGCTTGGCACATAGAGACATAGTGGAGCTTAGGGCACAGAGCTGTGGCACCATGCTGCAAACAAAGTGAAGTATAAAACAGCACTGTTTACCTAAATGTGTGCACATAGAACACTTCATGGAAGAATGCTTCAAACTTATAAATGGAACCCATTAGGGTAGTTTCCTACCGGAGTGGGGAATCCTATTGGAGTGGGGAATAGCAACAAACAAAAGGTAAAGAACCAAGGTGACACGCAGCACTGTGGGGTGGAAAATGGGAAGGGGAGATTCTTTGGTCATCCTGAGACCACCCTAACTCAGGACTTGACGTTAGGGAAGGAAGTTAGATTCCAGGGTACTTCAGGTCACTTTGGCGTTTCTGTAGTAGCTAGCTAGTTCTGTAACTAGCTCCCTTTCAAATCTGGGTGTCTGGTGTGTGTGAAAGGAGCCTTAGACGTTTGGGAACGTTAAGGTGGTATGCATGCTGGAAAAAGTTGGAGGCCCCTATATATGAACAAAGAATACTTTTCTTATTTTAATGTGCAAGCACATTGGTTCGATCTTACAGACTCAGTGGGTGTCTGGCCATCCACCTCATTCAAACTTCAGGGGACCTTCCTCCAGATTCTCATTTTGAGACTTCCGGAGGCTGTGCCCTCCCACCTTGGAGTGTCTTCATTTCTTTTTACTTGTTTATCGAGCTCCAGTGATGGCAGCTTCGAAGCCCTCTGCCCTGGACCTCTGTGCTTCATTCTCCCTCGGGTGTGGGAGGAGTGGAGTCAACTGTTTTCACCGTGTTCAAAAATGGCCTCAGTGCACACCTAGTGTTTTCTCAAGGGAAGGCTGGTGCCTGCGAGGGGATGAAATGCCACAAACTAGGTAACAGCCGAACTTAGAAAGTGAGGTTCCCACAGGTATCATGCTGGACAGAGGGAAGCACTCTGGGGGTGCCGCAGAGGCACCCCGACTCCTCTTCAAGTCAGGTGGTACAAAGTTGAGCTGCTTCATTTCCTAATTGAATCTTAGCCAATTTGGAGATGGATAATTTAAATGAGACAAAAATCTTTAAATCTTTTTTTTTTTAAAGATAACCTTTTGGACTCTAGGAGTTAATTAAACCTTCGTTCCTGAAGAAGGATGTGCCACTTCTACTAGACAAACAAGTCTTCAAGTATTTGTAAAACTATTTAGAAATGAAAAAATGTGCATTAAACATTGTCATCAATACAACAAATGATCGAGTAAGTCAATCAGTCAGAATTAAACTTTCACAGGCCACGGTAACAATTAAGGAAGAAAGGAGTCTGCGGAAAAGGCAGCCACAAGAGGTTGCTCGGGTTGTTTTGTGAAAAACAAGAGTAGGCAGATTTGAAAAGAAGTCAACAGAAAACCGAACACATTGGTCATAGATACAAAGACTCCTCACGTCTGCTATTTGTCAGTAGTAGACTCTCCTTTTGTAAAACTTCTCAATCCCACATCTTGTATCAACCACTGATTTCGTTCAGTGACCCAGAATGGTGTCTCTTCCTCCGCACGAGCAACCTCTCCTGGTTGCTTTTGCCACAGACTCCTTTCTTCGTTAATTGTAGAGATTTCATCCTCACGCTTAGGCTGCTGGACACCACTCCTCCGCCTCTGGAGAGCTAGCAGGTCTGCGGGGGCTTCCCCGGCACCTTGACCCGGGGCTAGGCTGAGCTCAGGGCTGACCGTGCCTCTGCGGAGATCTGGCCATCCACGCGTTCCACCACCTCCCGGGGTCTGGCGCCCACCAGTAAGGCGACATTCTTGGGCAAGACCAGCCTGTCGTGGGTTCGGTGTTTCTGCGGCTCCTGGAAGGCCACTCTCGGCCGCAGCCCGGCGGGGCGTCTCGCGCTCCCCCTGTCCCGTAGGGGCCACCAGCATCGGAGGAAACCGGAGCGTGAATAGGGATCTGAGGAGTGCGGCCTAGCCAAAATCCCCATTCCCCTGCCTTCCAGCCGGCAGAGGCAACCGGGCAGTCCTCGGGTTCCCGTGGACCGCACAGTCGGCAACGAAGCGCGTACACCAGCGCACAAAGCACAACACTGCGTTCTGCGCCCTGGCTCCCGGCCCGCATGCAAATGAAGTGACTTTTCAGGTCTCGTCTGATTGGACAAGCCACAGGGCTGGTAGCGGAGGAGCCAGTGGGACTACGAAACTGCAGAGCGCCTTTATCCTATTGGTGGTCGCAGCATGCGGCAGCGTACTCCCCGAGTATAAAACCTACCGGCCGGCGCTTGACTCAGAGAAGTCTGGTTGTCAAAGCAGGGAGGTGCGCGCCGCCTGCTGTTGGCCATCCGCAGCGGCCAGGAGCTCAACAAGCTGCTAGGCCACGAGCCCATTGAGCGGGATGGTGTCTTGCCCAGTATCTAGGCCGTCCTGAGGCAACACCAAAGGCTCTTTTCAGAGCTACTCATGTAGCCAGGAGAAGAGCTATGATATATCGTTTCCTCTTTCTTCTGCCCTTATCCTTTCTTGCCTCTGTGCAACTGAAGTCTGAGAGTCAAGGTTGGTGCACGAGCTGGCAATGGCCCTGGCCCTTAAGTAGCAAAGGTGCCTATCACCACTGGCCACAGCAGGCACTTTGGACCTGGGCCATGGAAGCACGTTTTGTGCCTTAGTCCTCTGTGAGAATGCTGTGTGGGGTCGGAGGCACACATGGATATATTGTATCAGGGGTATGGAACAGGTTTCCCCGGGGGGCCCCGTCTGAGGGATACCTTCTGTGGCCCAGGGCCCCCTGGTCTGCAGCAGGCACCGAGCACCTGGGCAGAAGTCATCCCTGGGAAAGAGCTTGGCTCAGTGTGGGCTCCACCCTCCTACCGCTTCACACAGACCTTTACCGCCAATGCTTCTTTTAATGACCCCATCTAGGACACAAAACTTTCTGTTAGCTTGTGATGGGGTTCAGGACACACTACAGCTGAACGTGGCACCTTGGCATATTGAATATCTTAAGCTGAGGAGTTTGAGAAAATGGCAGAAGGAGGAAGGTCACTCTGACCTCCCCCCACCTCACCCTTCTCCCATAGGCATAAATCCTCACTTGAGATCCTCCCAATACCCAGAGGAAAGGAGCATCCTTATCTCCAAAGACAAAGGGACTCTGACAAGAATCTGAACAAACAGGGCTTGCTAAGTTTCCTGCCGTTCACTACACTTACCTCATCTTCCTTACCTGTCATATTTACCCACAACTATCTACTCTTCATCAAACTCAGCATAAAATACTCAGGTCTAAGGAAAACCTTTCCTTCTTTCACTCACTTGCCTTCTTTTCCCCATCACGTTGTAAATTATACAACTAAGAACCCTAACTAGGTAGAGCTGGTCCTTCAAAGCGGCCATGGCCTGAAGGAAGTATGGCACAAATGACCTCGGAGGTGAGACCTAATCCAGTCTCCTGGAGTCTTGGCCCAGTACTGCCTGTGGAGTCCATGTGCCCTGTTGGCACGAGGGAGGCAAATTAAGGGGAGGGAAAGGTAAGGCCAGAAAATGTGTGAGCTAACAAGATGGTCTTTTGTGCAGAAGGGCCACAACTGTTTCTACTAGGATGCAGAAACTGCCGTCCAGGCAACCTTCCTCTGTTCTGCTGATTTCCAGTCCCTGGTCACGCAAGTGTCTGAGCTCTTCCAGAATCTTCCCCTCACTTGGGATGTGTGTTGGCTGTTTCTGAATTTCGACAGAGCCTGAGAAGTTTGTAGGTGCCTGTTGCTAGCCTCTTTCCCACTCCCCTCTCAAGACTGAGATACACGGGAAGGTCGGAACTCAATAACTCTTTCTTTCCTGGAGATGTTCTGAGGAGCTCGAATCACGCAGAAGGGAGAGCACTGGACAGAAAACCCAGAGCTTCCCAGTATGATCCTGAGGGTCTCAGCCAGTGATGCTCATTCTGTTCAGCTGTGTTCTTCTTAACAGGGAGATTTCAGGCCTCAGCTTATTGTCTTCTTCAACCTGAGCTGTCTGCCCTGTGTCAACTTTGCATGCCTGCCTAAACACAAGTCATTTCCCTGGGAATCTCTTAGGTTGGCTCTAGGAAACACTAGGCTGTTCTGAACTCTGGAAATGTCCCAAGTGCAGGAACTTCTGTCCCCATAGAATCTGGGGTGCACCTACCTCCTGGCATGGCGTGTGGATGTGTTCGCTGATGAAATGAAATTCGTACTTTGTGGAAGACGAGAGAGATTTGAACATAAAATTTGTTCTCTGCCCCTTTGGGCCTCCTCCACCCCCTTTAGGGTGTATTGTGTACCCGCATTAACCAGACCTTCTCAGGAGATAACATTCCTTCTTAATCTCGTAAGGGGTCATGATGAGCCACTACTTGCTTTGTACTTGCAGATCTGGACTGTGTAAACTGTTAATATGTCATTTGACATATAACCTTTTGTCTCAGAAACTGTGCTTGACTGCTAACGGGAAGAACTGCCCTCAGAGCTTTCTGAGAGACTGTCTCTTGGGTTATAATCCTCAGGTTGGCTTGAATAAAGTTGACTATTTTTTCATTGACATCACTATCCTGGAAGCTCTCTGAGCCCTCTCTTTTGGGTTTTTATGAAGGCATCATCACATAGGCATGATTGATTAAATCATTGGCCTTTGGTGATTGATTCAACCTCTAGCCCCTCTCCCCTTAGGTCAAGGGTACAGCTAAAAGTTCCAATCGCATGGTTGGTTCCCCTGGCAACCGGACTCTCTCCTAGGTGCTTTCCAAAAGTCACCTCATTAACACCTTTACCCCTGTCATTACAGGAAGGTCTCAGGGTTTTAGGAGCTCTGTGCCAAAACCTGAGGGGCAGAGACCAATATATATTTCTTATGTCGCACTTCTCTTTGCAACTTTAGTGTGCTCTTTTAGGAAAAAACAACAACATAAACATCAATTCTGCATCAATTCTATTATGAGACTCTATTATGAGTCTGCCCTCGTATAGACACAGTTGGGGCCTGCATCCCTTCTCGTTGGACCCCTAGAATAGGCTCCTGTGTCGCTCTCATGCCCCTTTCTCCATAGGGCCAATGGAGCATCCCACTCCCCACCAGCCCTTCCACAGTCTCCTGATGCTTCAGGAGAACCTTCAAAGGCCTTTCTGGGCCCCCCTCCCAGCACTTTCTCCACCACACCCTCACTCTCCCCACAGTTGCTCAGGGGTCCCCAGCTCCAGGTTCTTGCTGTCCTCCCTGCTCTGGGAGTGTCTCCTGCACACATTTCTCCTGCCTCCCCTCAGTCTGGAACTCCTACCTCCCCTCCCTAAGGACCTACAGGCTGATAGGCATTGAGAGTCCCCAGGTCATCCCCTGCCTTGCACTTGGCTTATCCTTTAGAAGCACTCGGCCCTTGGAGGTACCTGAACTTTGCATGCAGTGAAGTTCATTCGTGGACAGACCTGTTCCCCTTGCTGACCTAAGGGACCAGCAGTGGTCTCCCACAGCATCTGGCCATTACTTAGTAGACTTGGTTTGGATTAAGAGGGGGCCCAGGCTTTCTCACACAGTGGGATGTCATTCGTCTTTGAAAGGAAGGAAATTTTGACACACGCTAGAGGTGAACCTTGAGAACAGTACGTTGAGTTGAATAAGCCAGTCACAAAAGGACAAATACTGTGTGATTCCACGTGTACGAATGAGGTCCCTAGAGCAGTCAAAGTCACAGACACAGAGAGATCCAGGGGCTTGGGGATGGATGGGAGTCATTTTTAAATGGGTGTAGAGTTTCAGTTTGGGAAGATGAAAATGTTCTGGAGATGGATGGAGTGGTGGTTGTACAACAATGTAAATGTACTTAATGCCGCTGAGCTGTATACTTAAAATGGTTAAAATGGTAAATGTGATGTATATTTTATCTCAGTAAAATATATTTACTGAGATGTATATTTTATCACAGTGTACTTTGCCACAAGACTGGCTTTTCAAGATTCTTCTCCTTGACCCATGTCTTGGGTTTCCCCTGGGCAGCTGATTCTGAAGTCCATGCATGTGGTTCCCCCAGGGACACTGTGGGCACAGCATGGTGGGGATGGAGATCAGGCTGGAAGCATCACCACGTCTCCTCTGAGCTCTGGGGCTGGGCAACCCTGTAGAACTGTCCCAGATGGAGGAAGCTACTATAGTCCAGTCCATGCATGAAAAGTTCCTGTAGCATCATCTCATGTCTGTGTTTGAAACATCTTGTTTTCTATTCTATTCCGTTTAGAAAACTGTTGATCACTATCCACTAAATGGATTTGAGAAGCTGCGAATGAGCTGTCACCTACACCTGGGAAATTCTGCATGAGGGGAGTGGGCAAGGAGGGACACTTCGGGAGGTCCGGAACGCTCAGTCTCATCTCATCCTGTGGTTGGTTTTATTGGCTTACGTGCCAGAAGTAACATGCGGCTCAACAGGACGGGAAGGAGATTGGGAGGGGGCATGTCAGGTAGAGAGATGGTGCTCCCTCAGAGATTGCAGGGGAGGATCCTTCCTGACTCTTCCAGCTTCTGGTGGCCCCAGTATTCCCAGGCTGTGGCCCAGTCACCCCAAACTCTGCTTCTGTCATCATGTGACCATCTCCACGTGTCTCCTCTCTCTTCTTATGAGGACACTTGTCATTGGATTCAAGGCCCACCCTAATCCAGGGTCATCTCATCTCAAGATCCTCATCTAATTGTATCTGCAAAGACCCTTATTCTAAATAAAGTCATCTTCCCAGACTCATGGATGTGTCATTTTGGGGAGTCACCATTCAACCCACTAAACAGGGTATATTAGCACCAATCCTCCTGGCCATCTTTTGAGGAGGGCATATGTACCTAACACCCCCATTTCACAGATGAGGAGACCAAGGCAACGCTGACACACATAGCTGCTCTGGTCCTGCATGTTTGTTTCTTCTGTTCCTTCAATCTGAAATGCCTTTCCCTGGCTTCTCTGACTTTGTATACACACTGTCCCCAAATCAAGCCTTATGACACTACACCCTTAGTCAATACCGCGGGGACCATGGCTGGATAGAGGAAGCTGATTAACCATGAATAGCAGTCCCCACCATAAATACTGCAGCCATCAGAGATAACAGGGCTGTGTCCTCCCTGAGGGAGCTTTCTGGACAAAGGGACCCTCCAGTCCTGGCTCTGAGACACACCTCACGTTACTGGGATTGCCCTCGTTCTCGAAATCATAGGTTCATTGGGGGTGTTCCCAGTCCAGGTTTCATTTTCATAATTCATTCATTCCTCTGTATTCCACATTTTGGGGAGTGTCAATAAACATTGTTGAGTGAACAGGTGACCCCACATGCTCATCCTGGCAGATGATGGCAGCATCTTTCTCCCCACCCCTCAGAGCATATTTTAAACTTTCAGGGGCATGAGAAGCAGTCTGAGAACTGTTATGGGCTGACTGTGTCCCCCCAAACCCACATGTTGAAGCCCCAATCCCTAGGACCTCAGAATATGACTATATTTGGATATGGGGCCTTTAAAGGGTGATTAAGGTGAAATGAGGTAATATGGGTAGGCCCTAATCTAATATGACTCCTGTTCTTATAATAAGAGGAGATTAAGACACAGACACACACAGAGGGACAACTATTTGAGGACACAGGGAGAAGATGGCCGTCTACAAGCCAAGGAAAGAGGCCTCAGGAGAAACCTGCCTTCCCACACCTTGATCTCAAACTTTCAGCCTCCAGGACTGTGAAATAATAAAGGCCTGTTGTTTAAACCATCCAATCTTTAATATGTGTTTTGCAGCCCAAGCTGACTGATATAAGAGTTTATTAAAAATGAAAATTCCTGCCCCCTCCCATGGAACTGATCTTGTAGGTCTGTAGTGGGACCCAGGTTCTGAATCGCCTCATGCATGCTCCTAGGTCCCCGGAATCCACTCTGAGAAACATTGCATTCCAGCTTAGACTCACAGGGGAAAAGAAGTAATAGGATAAGGTGGTGCTTCTCAGTCTTTATTTCATCTTTGCCCCCCTAAGACTTTTTAGACATTATGTTTTTTCTAACTGTCCCCATCTCCATGAAACTTTCACACCACAGATACACTGGGTATCTGTTTATGCACTGGGCCTTTGGAGGGCCACAAACCACTGTGTATTTGATTTCAGCCCCAAGAATCAATTTTTGCCCCCACGGGAGGCCCTCATTGAGAATGCATGGAACGGAAAAAGAATTGCCATAATTTTTGCATGAGGAAAGTGTTGCCTGAAAACATCTCACCTGTGGTATCGGGAGCTCCATCTCATACTACTTATGCATTTGCAGCAGTACCAGGATGCATTTTGGGATCACACAGAGCAGCGTGGCCAGTGGTGGGTGGGTGCTCAGGGCTGAAGTAAGTAGATTTGAGGTCGAGCGTTCTGGCTCTCGAGCTAGACTGTCGTGAAGCCTGGCTCTCTTGGGTTCTTTATCTGTACAAGTGAGACCCTGATGCTTACGTGCAAAGTTGTTGAGAGGTTAGAATGCATGCTGCAAAGGGCTCAGTGTGCTACCTACATACTCCAGGTGGTGGTATTTTCCCCATTCTGGTTTCATCCTAATCAGGAGAGATCCAGGTTTCACTTGGTCTCAGGCACTGAGTGTCCTCAGGTGGTGTTTTCATTATATCTGACATGAAACCATTAGATCTGCTTGTTAGGTCATTTGGGGAACCCTAGATTCCATCTGCCTATAAAGTAATGGAAACCTGCTTTGGATTTCTGTGACAAGAGATTTTCTTCCTTCTGGCTCACAGGAAGGAGATCAGTGTCTGCTTGGGAAACAGTTCCTCACATCTGCTGTCCATGGGCACAGGAATCCCTTAGGCAGCTGCTCACTCAAGGCCCTCACCATCTTTAAGGACTTGCTGGCAACTGGCCTTAGGTGTCCTGCCTTCTGTGGAGCAAACCAGCCTAATCTGCCTGCAACAAATAGGGCAGGGGCAGCTCAGGGCATCAGCAGACAGCCCCGTGTGTGTTTGGATGCGAGGGCATCAGCCTGTTCAACTTAACCATGAACAAGGCAGATTTCTCTTGAAATTCCCACTAGATTTTATATATATATATATATATATATATATATATATATATATATATATATACACACACACACACACACACACACACACATATATGTATATATATAAAGAGAAAGAATTTATATATATAATTTACATATGTATATAGAGAGAGAATTTACATATATATAGAAATTATATATATAAAATTCATATAAGAGGGAATTTTTAAATATATATACAGGGAATTTATTTATACATGTGCATAGAGAGAATTTATATATATATCTAGAGAGAGAGAGGAAAAATTTATATATAGAGAGAATTTATATATGTATATATGCATAGAATTTATATAGAGAGAGAATTTATATATATGTACGATTTATATAGAGATAATTTACATATAAAATACATATTGAGAATATTATAAAATATTTATATAAGTAAATTGAGATACTGACCTACATATATATAAAATGAGAAATATATATAAATATATATTTTTATGTATTGTCTTAGTCCACCTGGACTGCTATAACAAAAATACCACAGACTATGCAGCTTATAAATAACAGACATTTACTTCTCACAGTTCTGGAGGCTGGGAGTCCAGTGTCAACTTGCTGGCAGATTTGGGTTCTAGAGAGCGGCCACTTCAATTGATGGCCGTCTATTTGCTGTGTTCTCATGTGGTGGAGGGGTGACAGAGCTCGGTGAGGTGCTCTTTAATAAGAGCACTAATCCCATTCATGAGGGCTCCACCCCATGACCTAGTACCTCCCAAAGGTCCCTTCTACAAACACCATCACACTGGGGGTTAGGGTTTCAACATAAGATTTTTGGGGACACACAAACATTCCGTCTATAATATATATTTATCGATGTATATATTGTATATATTTCTAAATTGATCAGAGGGGGTTTCACTAACTGCTACTCATCAAGCACAGCAGGATGAAATGAGAGGAAAGGTGCACAATGACATAGCAAATCACCTGAGCACAGCGCTCATGAAATGGTGAACCATTCCCTAGGCACTCTGATGCACAGGACCGATTCAGAGCTCCAGAAAGTGAGTGCAAAAGAATGGTGGGTGAGTGGGGAAAAACACTCCCTGTGTGTCTCTCTTTATTCTCCACGACTACCACACTCAACACCTCTGACACCAGTTATGTGAGGGTTTTCCCCACACCAAGCAATTCTCTGTGACACCAGAGGGTTGTCCTAAAATTTAATTCAAGTCTGACACTAACTGGAGTTGGTGCAGAGCACACAAGCGAAGCGCATTGTCTCACAAGATTGCTCCTACTTTAGATGCCAATCACAAATAATAGGGCTCCCACGTTACCCACAACTTCTGACTGTCTTGGCTGTAAATCAGAGGTTCCCATTCAAACGTTTGCTAGAACAGCTTATAGAACTCAGGAAACACTTATGTTTACTTTTTTATTATATAATAAAGGATGTGATAAAGGACACAGATGAAGAGGTACATGGGGCAAGGTCCAGAAGGGTCCCAAGAGCAGGAGCTTCTATCCCCACAGAGTTGGGATGTATCACCCTCCGGGTACTTGGATGTGTTCACCAATCCAGAAGCTTGCCAACCTCTACTATTGGGATTTTAATGGAGGCTTTGTCATGTAGGCATGATAGATCATTAACTCCATTTTCAGCCCCTCTCCCCTCTCTGGAGAATGGGGCATGAGACTGAAAGTTCCAAGTTTCTAATGATGATTTTGTCTTTCTGGTGACCAGCCCCCATCCAGGAGCCCACCCAGAGTAGCCTCATTAGAACAAAAGATACTCCTATCACCCAGGAGATTCCAAGGGATTTAGGAGTTCTGTGTCAGGCATTTGGGTCAAAGACTAAATGTTAGAACTAAAAATTCTCCTAGCACCTCTATTTACAGGGGTCAAGAATGTGGAGCAAAGATCAATATACATATTTCTTTTTTTAATATAAATTTATTTATTTTGGGCTGCATTGGGTCTTCTTTGTTGCACGCGGGCTTTCTCTAATTGCGGCGAGTGGGGGCTACTCTTTGTTGCGATGTGCGGGCTTCCCACTGTGGTGGCTTCTCTTGTTGCGGAGCATGGGCTCTAGGCGCACGGGCTTCAGTAGTTGCGGTGAGTGGGTTCAGTAGTTGCAGCACGTGGGCTCTAGAGTGCAGGCTCAGTAGTTGTGGCGCACGGGCTTAGTTGCTCCACGGCATGTGGGATCTTCCCGGTCCAGGGATCAAACCCGTGTCCCCTGCATTGGCAGGCAGATTCTTAACCACTGCGCCACCAGGGAAGCCCAATATATGTATTTCTTATTATTTTACAGCAGGGAAGAAAGGAAGAGGGAAGGTCCCAGAAACAATGCCATTGAGGGAAAGTCTAGTCTGCTTGTGGATCTCCAGGACAAGCCCATGAACTTGGCATAAAAATCCTGGAGTGTTGTACCAGGCTGAAAGTTAATGGCTGTAGTGAAAGACGCACAGTCTGGCACTACAAGACTAGGATGGGGAGACATTTTAATTTTATTTGTGTGACTATTGCATGTCACTATGCCAAGGGTTCTCCAGGCCTCGTGGAGTTTAGGATTAGAGCAATGGGCAGACACAGAACCAAGGGCTGGGGACCAACATTAACCAGGCTGTCACAGGTCACATGAGACCACAGGAGTGGAGGGGGAATGTTGCCCAGGGCCCCTAGAGACAGAGCACTAACACTTTGATTATACATTTCTCAATCAAGCATTTGGACATATATTTTGGCTGCAAACTGGTATTTAATTTCCAAATCCCAATGGACTTAAAACCCTGCTCTGATGGCTGAGTGATGTGGACCTGACTGGAAAAGAAAAAAATGACCGTGTGTGTGTGTGTGTGTGTGTGTGTGTGTGTGTGTGTGTGTTTAGAGAGAGAGAGAGAGACAGAGTTATTTTAAGGAAATGACTTGTTTGATTGTGGGGCTGTTAAGTCTGAAATCTACAGGGTAGACCAGTAGCCTGGAGACCCAGGGAAGAATCCAAGTCCAAAGGCCATCTGGAGGCAGAATTCTCTCTTCCCTGGGGAACCTTAGTCTTTGTTCTTAAGGCCTTCAACTGATTGGATGAGGCCCACCCACATTATGGAGAGTCATCTGCTTTACTCAAAGTCTACTGATTTAAATGTCAATCATATCGTTAAAAAAATACCTTCATAGCAAATCTAAACCGGTGTTTGACCAAATATCTGGGCACCATGGCAAATTGACAGATAAAATTAACCGTCACAGGGAGTGAAATGTCAGCAGGTCGAAAGGCCTCAGGATTCAGAAAGCTGGGAAAAGGTGAGGAGACAAGAAGCTAGACTCAAGGGCTCTTTGTCAAAGCTTCCATTGTTGCCATGCTCCATCGTTTCCTCGTTAGAGTGAAACAAAAAAGTTAAAAGCAATTAATAAATCAATTAAAAAAAAAGAAAACAGCAAGACTTAGAATCTGAGAGATTCCACACGACAGACTTATTCTGGAGGAGGAGTCCAGACACTGGACTGAATGCGGCTCTACCATTTGGCTACCAGTCCTTCGAGCATTCCTGGAGGGGGCTAGCCAAAGGAGAGAGGTGCAGGAGCCTCTTCCAGGCTCCCATCTCATGCCCTCAGGTCTACCAGACCCTGCTATGCCTAGCCAGGGAGGGAGGGCCAGATCCTGAGCTGGAATTGTAGTGGTGGTTGGTCAAGCTTCCATGGAGAAGCCCTGAGGTCCGCAAAGAGTTCTGAATACCTTTGTCCTGGAAGTGGCTCTCTGCTTCCCCTACTCTACAAGGGTCTGATTGGATCATCCTTGGCTGTGGATTCCTGTCGACATGCACCATGAGACGCAAAGCCTACCTGGTCTTCACTACAGTCCAGACACCTTCCATCCCAGCCACTGACCCCCATCCCTTCATCTCGAGCCTTACCCCACCTCACCCCAGTGATCTCAGCAGGAACCCATCTGCACCCAGCCCCCACCACACAGGACACCACCCCTTGAACCCTCCGCCCACTGGCCACTGTGGACCTGATCCCAAGAGAGGGGTCAGCCCCCCACCCTTGGCCCTGGCCTCTGAGACCCTGAGCCCACAACCCACCATACTCACCTTGCCCTCATCCTGGGCATGAGCTTTCAAGCAGGGATTGGGACTGCCCCTGTCCTGGCACGGCTGGCCCTGTCTGCCCTCAACCCTTTCATTTTACTTATGATAAACTTACGCCTTCAGACCTCCCATTCCCTGGACCAGGGATTCAGTGGTGGCCGGGGAGCTGAGAGGTGGGTGCTGCACACCTGCAGAGAAGTACAGAAAGACTAAGGGTTGGGGGATGAGGGAAGGTGGGGAGACACATATGCAGCCTCCTTGGAGGCCTGGCTCCACTGCACATCCCTGCCCGGGCAGAGGGGACAGCCATGACGAGGGGACCTCCCAGTCTGAGACTTAGGTTTACACTGGGGTATTTGGTTCCTCCATCTGCGAAGCCTGCCTGATTTGCCAGGGACAGCAAGAATGTCAGGCCAGCCTGCAAGATTCAACAAGGGTTAATTAGGCTGATTAGATGACAAGGCAGTGGGGACAAGTGAGGCTTTGTCATAGCCTTGGGGACCAGGAGCAGCTCCTATTGGACCAGCCTTAGATCCTATGGAATCCCAAGTCCTCTTCTGCTCTAGATCCTTCTGGCAGACTTTGGGGTCACTTCCTTCAGATGTGTGCCCAGGTGCCATCAGTAAGGCCTTCCATGACCTTCCCACTGAAACTCCTGCCTTCCTTGTTTTCCATCTCCTTCCCTTCTGTGCATTTTCACAGCACTTCACACCACCTGATATTTTACTTGTGAACAAACTTAATTCAATTATTGAAGTTCCCATCTAGAGGATAAGAGCAGGGCTTTTAAAAAAATTATTTTTTGGCATGTTTTGTTTGCTGCTCTGTCCCTGGTGCCTGCCACATCAAAGAGGCTTAAATGAATAAATGAAATGTCAGAGCCTAAGGTGATATTCACAAAATCCACTTCGTTTAGAGATGAGGAAGTGAAGACCCAGAAGGTTGGCGGGCCTTGAAGTCACATACTCAAGGTCAGCTTGGTACTCATATTTGATGAACTCTTAGCTGTCGTGATGAAATAGGGAGCTACTGTATATGTGTGGAGGAGAGCTGTTCTTGGTAGGAGACCCAGGCTTCATTTCTTTGGCCACACACAGGGCCTGGAACACAGGCCTTCAAGATTGGGTTCTCTCTGACCATGGTCCACCCACCCCCTTCCCCTCTCCTCCAAACTTCTAGGTCTTGGTAAAAGTGGGGATAATACTACCAACTTTACTGGGTTGTATGTGAAGCTGCTTTGTAACAATCCGAGTATGATTTTGCATGTTGAGGATTTAGACCAGGCTCCCTTGAGGCATCTAAACATCCAACAGCTAGAACACTAGAGGTTGGAACCCCCACATCTTCTGTTTATAGGAGGGACTGGAGACGGAGTGAAAGGCCGAAATATGACAAGGGAAAACCATGAAATAATTGGTTGAAATATGACAAGGGAGAACCATGAAATTGGTTAGTTTCCTGGCTGAGAAAGACAGGCTACCTGCACATATGGGATTCACACCAAATAATGGCTCACTTTCTGGCACACTGTCAAGAGGTTCATGGATAATACTTAGTGTCAAGGAAAACAAAATTCTCCCAAAACTATGAAATGAGCAAACTGTCCTTTGTAACTTGGTTTGAAGCTTGAGAGGAATCAGAGGCAGCGGCTCGGAAGCCAAACTTGCACCTGTTGGCTTAGCTGCTCCTGTCTGTCAGGGGCTCCTGCCTGGTCAGCTGCTCCTGCCTGCAGACAGCCTGCATTCTCCCAAGGCATACTGGGCTGAAAACCAGCAGAGGGTGGGTTGACAGCCTCAGAGGCAATCTGATCATTAACACACACACACACACACACACGTTTATTTTTACATTTAATTACTTTCTTGGTTAAGAGCCAACATTCCTGGCTTCTCAGAATATCTTGCTCCATATTTCCTCTGAGTAATTGATAAGAACAAGCTATTTTTATCTTGCCTTAGACAACAAAACTGCCATCTTCATCTGATTTGCTGCGTCCTCTTTCTTTTTTCAGTGGGCCACTTTTGTGAACATTGTTTGCCAACTCTATCACCCCTCCATTTCACGCCCTCTCTACACTTCCACACACATTTCAACTTTTCTTTTTGCCTTGCTTGCATAGCAGTCTCTTTTCCATGGACTAACGGTTGATTTTGCTAATTTAACATTAGCAAATTAGCAGTGCCACCCAGTCACAGGCAATGTAGTATTATTTAACGTTACAACTCTTGTCCTGTGGGTGTACAATTTGCATTATGATTATGCCAATAACAATAAAGTAGAAAAATTGGTGCGTATTCTACTATGTGTTTGAGAGATCAAGAAATGGTAGGAAGCTAGAAAATTTATCAATTAAGATATCTGGTCCAGGGCTCTGCTCTAAGTAACTGGAGAAGGGTTTTTTATTTCCTGCCTAGAGAAAGGAATAACCATGCAAACTAGGACTCCAACTAACTAAATGGCCAGGAATACCCTGCATTGCTCAATGAATTGAATTGTTAGTCTTTAAAAGCAGAGAAGTGCTGACATGACCCTTGGCAGCTTGTTGGATTCCTGTACAGGGCATAGAGTGAGACAGGCCAGGAAAGGTCCAAGTGCTCTCTGGCCGTACCTGTCCAGGCTCCCTCCAAACAATTGCAGGGGCTCCCTGTTCTTTGCCTGTCAGGGTGTTCAGCATGGTGGGTGAGAAACACAGATGTATAAATGACAGTTTGCGTTGTGCTAATCTCACAGTCCAATGGGAGGGTGGGGTGTGAATGGTCACTCAGCAGAAGGAAGAGTTTAAAAGCAATTACTCCTCCATTGCATGGTCCCCAGTGGAGCGTGGAACTTCCAGTGTTCAGAAGAGGCTGCTGCCTCCTGTCTAGAAATGTCAGGAAAAATTTCAATGGGGAAAAAAAAGAGCTGTGTGTTGATAAAAGGGAAAGGCAAGGATGTTCCTGGAGTCAAGAACAGCATGGGCACATTTCCTAGTGTTTGCTTCATAAATTATATTAACCCACTCGAATCCACCCTCCAGGCACCAGGGGAGTCCTACTCCAGCTGTGAATCTCTTGCTAGTAACACAAACCCTCCGATCACCTTCATTCCTGGTGGCCAAGAAATGTCGGCACAACTCACATTTGAAGTGTCATCAAGGTTATGCATTACTGTTTTCCCTACAATTTCCTCCTGGCTTCTAACCTGGAGCATGGTGGTACCCTCAACTATGTTTGTTAAGAAAGCTTAGTACAAAACAACAGCCATGCCCCCCCACCCCCCCACTGTCGCTGTCCCCCAGATTTCCTAGGAAGGGTTCATTGTAACCAGGGAAACCACCCCAGGCCAGAGAGATGGCATAGATGCATCAGCAGAGGGAAATGTCACAGTAACTCCTTTTTCTTTCCCATGCTTGGTTATGGTTGGATACAGACAGAGCCAAGCCCAGCCATCCCCCAGCTCACATGTTGGCCTGCAGGTGGCTTCTCCGCCCCTTCTGCTTGCTGGCAGCTAGAGGAGAAATGACAGCATTTGCTTTGATGGGCCAATAAATCCCATGCCTTGACTGCTGGGTCTCACATCTTCCTCTCTGCAGAACCTATACATCCGACCTAGACAAAGAAGTTTATTTTGAACGGAGTCAGGGTTAGCCCACACCTGGAGTTCCTTTCGGCCTGTATCTGGGGGACAATTGTCCCAATGTCCACAATAAGTTCTGATTATTAGTGACTTTTCTTCACTAGCACATCAATGATTTGTCAGCCCAAGTGATTTGACTTCCCAGATTCAAACCAAGACACCTAGTTATTGGAATGCAAAATGTGTCATAGTGTTGATACGGTAAGTTACTAACTGGTTCTTTTACTATTTTCTTTCTCACAGAATATAGCTGCTGTATGCATGCCCAACCATTTGCATACTCTGCCTGAGTCTTGCACCCTCAGATCCCCTCCCTCACATAGACACTACCTATTGACACAGCGCCAAAACCTTCACCAGACCTTTCAGGAGGCTGGATTTCAATACGACCTTTAAAAAGCCAAATTCCCCTGCTTATATATAAAACCTATCCCAGATGACATTTTGTGTGCAAAATTCCTAATGTGAAATGTAAAAATAGCTCTAAACACAGTCCTTGGCTGTGTCTTCTGCTTCTGACTGTTTTGTTTTTCACTGGCTTCACCCACAGTGAACAGTAGCTGGGGCGGCGCTTCCGGTTTTCAGCGACTGTCACGGTGAAGTCAGCCAGCCCAAGACCCCCAGTCTCGATTTCCCGGCTTCCGGATCGACAGATTGAATAGGCTGCTTCTGCCTTTGGTGGATAAACATCATTTTCAAACCCCACTTCCAATTTCATAAATTTCATTAAGATTATAAAAATCCTAGATTGATCCAGCCAAGTTCGGATTCACCACTGCGGCCCTCCCCTGGCCTGCGCATTCACCCTGGCAGCCCGCCGTCGGGTCAGAAGCCCCTTAGACGACGCGTGCGGATCGCAGGGGACGCTAGTCCCTACCAGACAAAGCCTAGATGCAAAAGTAGTCCCGACTTGACCGAAAATACAAATTAGCCAGCACGAACCGCCGTCTAGGTTCAGTTACATTATTTTGTGTCGTGAACTGAAGGCGACCTACTCAACTGAGAATGAATTAACTCCCAGAACACAAGCCACTAAACATGCGTAAATTTCCAAACCCTAACGTGCTGTCTTTAAACAAAAAACGTTTTGCTGCAACCCTTATCACGTTAAGCACACCCAGGGTGCTTCAACGCGGGGTTCCTCCTCTCTCCTTGCAGTTTGACCAGTGGCGGCTCTGCTATGGATAAGCCCTCGGGGAGACGCTCCGGCCAGTGCAGCCGGCCGGGCAGCCAGGAAAACGTGCTCCCACTGACCAAACGTGGACACAACCTCCGCGTCGGCCACGCGGCCACCACAGTTCATACTCAAGGGCTGACGTCCGATCATGTTCGCTAGAGAGTGGCGAACCGCGCGACCACTTAGGAACACCCAGGTTTCCTCCGAGATACCACCAACCCACAAGATCAACCCTTACACACCGCTATACTCCAAACGCGGAAATACCAAAAGCCACGTACTTATCACCTTACTTTATAAACAGCCAACGGACCAGATTGAAAACCACAAACTCAAGGTCCGATTTCCTTGCTAAATGCCGTCCTTTAGATTTGGCGCCCTCTCGAGAGGAAAGGATGCCACAGGATGTTTTTTGCTCTTAGATTCACAGCTTATACCCGGATTTAGAAAAACGAAACTGTGGCCCGGTTAACGTTACGGACAGTTAGAAAGGAAAATGACGTAAGTCAGTTTCATATTTTAACTTTACATTTCAGTTTAAAAATAAAGTAATACTCTTCTTTCAGTTAGACATCTTTTATTAACTGATTAATTTCTAAAGCTCAGCCAGAGGATGAATTTTGGGGACGAGGTCAGCAAGTGACACATCCTGCCTTCTTTATAGGCACACCTGGCCCGATGAAGGCCAACATGTTTTTTTTGTTTTTTTGTTTTTTTTTTTCAGCTGTGGTGAGCTCTTCGTTTTTAAGAAAGGGAGAGCCAAATGCCATTACCTCGTTCAAAGCTTGCCTGCAATGATTGACTTCCACAAAAGTGGTTGAGACATAGAAAGACACCATAAACATCTTCTATCTTGTTGAAGAAGAAGAAGAAAAAAAAAGGTTATTTAGGGTCTTAAGAATTGCAATTTGGGAGACACAGATTTGGTAAAACCAAAAGACTGTTCTGGGGAAGAGCAAGTCAGGGGCTTATAAAGACAAAAGCCACAGATTGTTAAAGTTGCTTGACAAGAGCAAAAGTCAGGATGTATTTGTCCCTAAGGAATCATGAGTTATTTTAGGGTAAAGGTCTGATGAGTGTCTTGAGTTTCTGGTAGATGTTCTGGATGCCTTTGTTAGGACAATACGTGGTCAAAAGATCAGATTCTATCCAGGTTGAGATGTGCATAAGTCATACTTCCTCAGTGGATTCCTGGCTCTATTTTAGAGAGCTGTCTTAATGATACTCCATTTTGATCTTCCTTCCACAGCCTCCTGAAGAAGTTGACAAGAAATCTTCTTGGTAGAATGCTGCCTGGGGCAAGGAGCTCACGTCCTCACAAATCAGCCCTTTCATCATTAGGTGGTTCCACAAGTTAGAAAGGCCTTCCCTGTCTGTCTTAGGTCCCAGATACTCACCCGTTCCACCAAGAGAAGAACTGCACGTTGGCAATTCAAAGTGTCAGGTGGTCTTTCAACCTTGTCACTTAGATGAGCTCATTTCACCCTCTCAACAACTCTACAGAACACACGATTGCTGATTCTAACTCTTACAGATGAGGAATCTAAAGCACATAAGAGATTAGAGATTTATCCCAAGCCACAAAATTTATAAGCGACTCCTGGGCAGTCTGGCTTCAGGCAATCTTCCTAGTCTGCATTGGGTGAATACTCAGGCAATAGGAGGACTTGTGGCTGGATCTGTATCCGAGTGCCAATTACAGTGTTTGTCTGCCTTTCTCCCAGTCAGACCATCTAGGTTTGCTTTCCTCCTTTGGGTCAAAAGCAATAGTGACAGTCCTAACCAGTGTCAGTTAAACATGAGAAGATGTGCCAGTTTTAACTATGAAGATGCATCTAGCATTGGGAATCATGCGTGTGCTGGTAAAGAAAAGTCTCATCTTCTTGGGATGTTTGTATCCCAGATAGGGAGCTGAAAGACAATTTTAGATGTGTTGTAAAAATGTAAAAGAAAACTTGCACTGAATTAGTTAAACAGGCAAGGAAAACTTAATTTAAGACTATTGTAGTAGGTGAGAGGGATCGAACCTGGCACTGAATATAAGTGGGGGTTTACAGCCAACAGGTGGGTGGGGTGAGGTAGACAATGGAAAATTACTAACAGGACCTTGGTTAGGGATCAAAGGTAGGGGAATTATTGATAAACTGGCTTAGCTGAATTCTTGCTAAAAATGGACTGGAAGGCCAAGGACATGGTCTAGTTGAGAACAGGCCTCAAAGCATCCTGACTAAAGTTTGGTTTCCTCAAAAGAGACAACTCAGGTTGGGCTATCCCTGACTGTAGAGATTCAAAACAAGAATTTTTCACGAGGTCAGACATACAGGTCGTATACTTGGTGAAGCTGGCACTCAGGCCAGTGTCAGAAGATCCCCTCAGGTCGGCCTCACACAGATCGCTTGCTTGCAAGGACCAGTGATCCAAGCTGGGTCTCACATCTTCCTGCTTACGGGTCTGACCTAGAGAAAGATTCTTGATCCCTCAGGCCCGTGACAGGGGTCTGTGGGTCTGACCTGAGGGTCTCCTCTGACACTGGCCTGTGCATCAACCCTGCCAAGCATGTTACCATCATGCCCCAGGACCCCCAGCTAGGGATCCACACCCATGGGGAGCAAGCCTTATTTTGATACTCCTGTTTCACCATCCGCAAAACTCTTCACAGAAGAAAAAGAGCTGTGAAAATGGAGAAGTCGTCTTAGTTCTGCAGGTCATCATCCACAGAGCAGGAGTTGTTAATAGTTGTCACCACACAGAGCCCTTGATCATTCTTGGCTATGTCCTATGTCATTTACTGTGTCTATTCAGTTGCCTTCTTCTGTGTTCATTTTATAGAATGAGTGAGTGGAAGTGCTGCTCCTTGGTCTTTGGAGAATGTGTGCCACATGAGGTTTCTCCAGAGAAATAGAACGAATAGGACATGTGTAGTTATAGATATCTACACCTACACCTACATCTACATCTATATGAGATTTATTTTAAGGCAGTGGTTCATGAGATTATGGAAGCTTGGCGAGTCCAAAGTCTGAAGAAGAAGGCTTGCCGGTTGGAGACTCAGGAAAGAGTTGCAGTTCGAGTCCAAAGACCTTGTGTTGTGGAATCAGGAAGAGCTGACACTGTGCATGGATTCTGAAGACAGTCTGCTGGAGAATTCTCCCTTGCTTGGAGAAAGTCAGCCTTTATATTCTATTCAGGACTTCAACTGATTGGACAAGTCCCACTTGCACTGGGGAGAATAATCTGCTTTACTCAAAGTCTATTGATTCGATTGTTAATCTCATATAAAAGCACCTTCACAGAAACATCCAAAATGATATTGGACCAAATATCTGAGCACCATGGCCCAGACAAGTTAACAACTAAAATTAACCATCACACATGCTATAAAGATACAGTTTCTGGCTTCCCTGGTGGTGCAATGATTAAGAATCCGCCTGCCAACGCAGGGGACACGGGTTCAATCCCTGGCCCAGGAAGATCCCACATGCCACAGAGCAACTAAGCCTGTGCACCACAACTACTGAGCCTGCTCTCTAGAGCCCATGAGCCACAACAACCGAGCCCGCATGCCACAACTACTGAAGCCTGTGCACCTGGAGCTCGTGCTCCGCAACAAGAAAAGCCACGACAATGAGAAGCCTGCGCACTGCAACGAAGAGTAGCCCCTGCTGGCGGCAACTAGAGAAAGTCTGCGCACGGCAATGAGACCCAACACAGCTAAAAATAAAAACAAAAGAAAGATACAGTTTCCTAAAGCACAGCTGTTCAATGTGTGGCAACTGCCCCTTCACTCTCTCTTGGCTCAGCATCCCTCTGGGTGAATACTCAGGCGATGGGAGGACTTGTGGCTGGATCTGTATCCAAGTGCCATCTCCCAAAGCTCCCCATCTCATTTGGGGAGCTTTTGATCCTGCTGCGTTAATGTAATATCCTTTTGAATTTCCTGTCCTTGATTTAGCCCTCAGCCAATTAATCCACACAGCCGAGAAGGGATTTTCAAAAATGCAAGTCTTATGGAATGAAGTTTGTTCCTTTGGCATATAGTGTCCCCTGTCCTTTCTTTACAGCCTATCTCTGAGGCTGTCCAACTGGTTTGACCTCTGGCCACATTTGGGATGTGCGTGCCTCCCTTTCATGCCCCCACACCTGATTCACATGCTGCCTTTTTTACATAGATGACCCAACTTTGCTTGTCAGAATGATGTATTACTAACCATCCCTGCTGTGGTCTGAATGTTTGTGTCTCCCCAAAACACATATGTTGAAACCTTAACCCACAAGGTGATGATGTTAGGAGCGGGGTCTTTGAGAGGTGACTAGATCATGAGGGCAGAGTCCTTATGAATGGGATTAGTGGCATTATAAAAAAGGCTCCAGAGAGATCCCTTGTAGCTTCCACCATGTGAAGACACAGTGAAAAGTCAACTATCTGCATCTCAGATGAGAGTCCTCACCAGAACCCAACCATGCTGAACTTCCAGCCTCCAGAACTGTGAGAAATGAAAAATGAATGTCTGTTGTTTATAAGCTATATGCAGGCCGTAGTTTTTTATTACAGCAGCCTGAATGGACTAAGCCAATTCCCCCAGTTTTAGCTCAAAATCTCAGACTCAGTCAGGCCTTCCTTCACTGCCCCAATCAGACTTGGGTGTCCTTCTGTTACTGTTAGTACTTCATACACTTCCAGGAAGCTGTGGTGTTCTTTGCTCTGTATCTCTGTTGGAACAGAGCACCCTTTTGTCCTCAAACACCCAGCACCTACAATATGACAGGCTTGGTCTGGGCGTTGGATGTTCAAAGATGAAGAAGAAAGAACAGGTTGTCCCAGCCCCCAAGGCTGTCCCGAAATAAAGGACAAGGTTGACAAAGTGATTATTAGAACACATTGTTTTATGTGCAGCAGCAGGGGGTATGTGACAGGATATCATGGGGACAGAGAAGTAGTGCTCTGTTCCAGGTGGGGAAGAGGGTCCAGGAACCCTCTCTGCAATAGAAAGTCCCCGTTCTAGAGAGAACCAGGTGAGCAAAGGTGGGAGATTATGGCTACCAGGTGGAGTCATGCGGGCTCCCATCCATCTGCCTGACGGACCCTTTGGCATTGAGATGAAGCCCATAGACCCCTTTCCAAAAAAGTGCCTCAAGTGCTTAAAGGCATTTAAGTGCCTAAAATAAAATACATGATATTTTAAGAGAAACCAGTTGCACTGAGATACATTCTCACCAGCAATACATTCTCAAAGCTTTTGTAATATGATAATATATGGGCTTTTGGTTAACTCATTAAAGAGCAAGGTGATACATTTAATATGTAGGCAATTTAAAATTCATATTTTAAAAGATTGTGAAAACAGTTGCTGCTTAGTTTGAAGCAGAACATTAAGCTGTGTGTGGGAAGGTCATTTTGACAATCCATGCTCATGTCATGTTGGCTATCCATCATGTTTATAATTTGATTTGATGGTTACAAACGTTGAACCAGTAGTAGCAAGAATTCAGTCCTGAGATCGAGGAGTCCAGCTCTGACTCCATCAACATCATCAGTACTGTGTGATAAAGAAAAGCATGGCAGGTTCATGGCACAATGTTGATGCCATCAAGACAGAAATAACTTTTCAGAGTCCTGAGGTGTTTCCAAGTATTTACAAAACTCTGTTTTCAAATATGTAGACAAAGAACTTTGTAGACAGGGGACATCAGAAAGCATAGACTTACCATGCAATTGAGAACATGGAACTTCACATCTGGTGGGCACAGCTCTGCCCATGGCTGGCCTGCTGTGTTGCATGTGCCCCCAAAGACAGAAAGACTGTCATGTGCAGTGAATTTCAGGCCTATCACCATGATTTGAAGCAGAAATATGTGTGAATGAATGATATTTTTAGATACCAGTAGGAACTATATTTTAAATCATGTATGAAAATGTCTATGGTTTCTGTGGGTGACAAAGTCACAGGTATTGCTAACTTTATTGCAGTTTGTTGCTGACAACCGTAACGAAAGAAATGCTAGATTTTATTACAGGTTAGTGAACTTGAAAAGTTTACTTTTCTTCTCCTCAAGTTCATTGATCCATGGAATTGAGAGCCCTGCAGCCCTGAATTGTGATGCAGGAAGTGGCTGGGGATGTGCCCAGGGCTGCAAGGAAGGTTCTTAGGGCCAGGGCCAGAGACCTTAACTCCTTTGTGGTCAATGAGATGCGATTGAATTATGTCAGTGAGGAAGTTATGTCTCAGATTTGTGTTTTAGATTCTGTGGAAGGTAGATTTGAAGGGGATAAAGCCAGGGTCAGGGAGGTGATCAGGGAGACTTTAAGAAGTTCAGTTGAGAAAAGATAGGACTTGAACTGGGGTAGTGACAGAGGAAGGAGAATTTGAATATGTAATTTATACATTTAAACAGTATGTTTACATGTGTCTGTATTGATTTATAGTTGTGCATTTAATATTTATATATACCCATATACTTTGGAGATAAAGTGAGTGCGGTTGGTTGTTTACTTGATGTTGTAAATGAATGAAGGACAGAAATGTGGCAAGAGTGACTTCAACCTTTTTAGCTTGAGTGACTGGGTTGATTGTGATGACCCCAAATAGAAGATACAAAATGATGCAATTGATTTGAGGCATGTTGGGCTTGGTGAAGGAACCTATCATATACTCCAAAAGTAAAAACATATCAGATGATGAAGAAATGATTGAACAAAGTAAACAATGGATAGAATGAAATTGCGTAGAAGAATCCATAGGTTAAGAAAAGTGTAAACCAGGTGGCAAAATAGATAATGCACGAAAAGGATGTGGAGAAGGCCGGCAGTTGAGAGTAATAAGGAGCTGAAAATGGAAAGCAGAAAAACAGAATGTCATGGGCCTCAAAGAAATAGAGTTCCCTGCCCAGGCATATATGTTGGGTTATTTCATGGGGATGGAATTTGGAATGAGGGGGACACCGTTGCCATATGATGGTCATGGATAGACACACAGGGCATGAGAAAAGAGAAGCCACATCCTTATGATTTGCACAATTTTAACTCACATTTCCCCTGAGTATCAGATTTATATACCCAATAGTTGGGGATGTCCCCCCTTGGGTGATCATAAAGTCATAATAATTTATAGTGATTGAATTCTTATTATGTTTCATGCACAGTTTTACTCAGCTTATCTTATTGGATTCTACAACTTCCCAATAAGTAATTTCTAGTTTTTCTTCCCTTTTTATGGATGAAGCTGCTAAGGCTCAGAGAGGTTCCGTCACTTGTCCAGCATCACACAGTTAGTTAGTAAGGCAGATGACCTTAGAGGCTGTTCCATTGACCTTCATAATCAAAATGTCCCCAATAGACCTCCTCATCCTTCCTTTTTTTCCGGTCATGGACATCACCACCAGATCTGACTCTCCATTTTCAGCTGACTGCACTAGTTTTCAGTAATTCTGCCAAGATGTATGTACTTCAAGCACTGTCCTTCATTTCACTGTTCAAGAAATTAAAATGTCCCTTTGTTGGATGAGGCCATGTTTCCCATGGGAAGATTCTCAGAAAACCAGGTTCTGGAGATATTTATTAGGTATTACATGAAGAAAGGATCCTGTGGTCAAATACATTCTACCCCTTAGCTTTACTGAGGTAAAATTGATATACAAAAATTGCATATAATTAATGTATACAATTTGGTGAGTTTAGACATATGCCTACATCCCTGAAGCCATCACCACAGTCAAGGTAATAGACATATCCATCACAACCAAAAGTTTCCTTCTGTCCCTTTGTTGTGTGTGTGTGTTTAAAATTGTGGTAAGAACAAATAACATGAGATCTACACTCTTAATAGATTTTAAGGTGCACAGTTAAGTATATTGTTTGTACTGTTAATGGCAGGCACTATGTTGGACAGCAGATTTCTGGAATTACTCATCTTGTGTAACTGAAACTTTATAGCTATTGAAGAGCAACTCCCCATTTCCCTGCCCCCCATCACTTCATAACCATCATTATATTGTTTACTGATATATGTTTGACTCTTTTACATGCCTCATATAAGAAGGATCATGGAATATTTGTCCTTCCGTGTTTGGCTTATTTCACTTAACATAATGTCCTCCAGGTCCATCCATATTGTCACAAATGGCAGGATTTCCTTCTTTTTAAAGGCTGATAAAACAGCTCAATAGCGGGCTTCCCTGGTAGCGCAGTGGTTGAGAGTCCGCTTGCCGATGCAGGGGATGCCGGTTCATGCCCCGGTTCGGGAGGATCCCACATGCCGTGGAGCGGCTGGGCCCGTGAGCCATGGCCACTGAGCCTGTGCGTCCAGAACCTGTGCTCCGCACCTGGAGAGGCCACAACAGTGAGGGGCCCATGTACTGAAAAAAAAAGTGGGTGAAGGAACTGAATAAACATTTTTCTAAAGACATAAAAATGGCCTACAGGTATATGAAAAGATATACAGCATCGCTAATCATCAGTGAAATACAAATCAAAACCACAATGAGGAATCCTCTCATACCTGTTAGAATAACTATCATAGAAAGACAAGAGATAACAAGTGCTAGTGAGGGTGTGAAGAAAAGGGAACCCATGTGTACTGTTGGTGGGGTTATAAATTAGTGCAGCTAGTATGGAAATCAGTATAGAGGTTCCTCAAAATATTAAAAATAGAACTGCCATGTCATCCAGAAATTCCACTTCTGGGAATATATACTAAGGAAATGAAAACACTATGTTGGAGAGAGATTTGTATCCCCATGTTCATAACAGCATTATTTACAATAGCCAAGACATGGAGACCACATAAGTGTCTGTCAGTGGGTGAATGGATAAAGAAGTGGTGTAAATATTTACAAAGGCCTGTCCCTGTCTTCATCCACATTCTGCCTGAGTGGTGATGGATGCTGTAGATCTCAGTTGTTGCTGAATTCAAGGAAGTGTACCATAACCCCTGCCTCTCCACTGGCTGCAATTGTTTCTTTTTATCAGAGGACCCACCTGGGGGAATCCCATGCCAGATGCAGGTAACTGGGTTCGCAGGGGTGAAAAGGAGGAGGTGCAAACCTGGAGAAGTTTCTGGGTGCTTAAGTGGGACCCTTCACCCTGGCACCTGACCTGCTGGGGAGTGCCCAGCTGGGCTTACTTCTTTTGGTCTCTGCCTACCCACCCAAACCCCCTCCCTGACTCCTTCCATTGGGGGATGTCTGCCATTCTCCCCTTTTTGACTCAAATCCCTACACTACCAGGAGGGGGAGAATGCCAAGCTATCCACCTGGGGCCAGGAATGGCCCCTGCCATGGTCATCTCAAGCACCCGACCAGCATCTGCCCAAATTCTAGCCTGTTGGTCACTTTCTGCAAAGCCTCCTGCAAGTTACAACAGGTCTAGACATGAGTTTGCTTGTCTACAACATGGCTGTTGTTATTGACTAAATTGTGACCCCTCAAATTCATATGTCGGAGTTCCAACCCCCAGGACCTCAGAGTGTGACTCTATTTGGAGACAGGGTCTTTAAAAGGTGATTAAGTTGAAATAAGGTCATTGGGGTGGGCCTTAATCTTATATGACTGATGTCCTTATAAGAAGAGGAGATTAGGACACAGACACACAAAAGTTTGACCATATGAAGACATAGAGAGAAGATGATCATCTACAGGCCAAGGAGAGAGGCCTCAGGAGACGCCAGCCCTGCCTACACCTTGATTTTAGACTTCTAGTCTCCAGGACTGTGAGAGAATAAATGTCTGTTGTTTAAACTGCCCAGTCTGTGGTATTTGTTATGCAGCCTGAACTGACTGACACAGCAGTCATAATAGTTCTTACCTGAGAGCAGAGTAGGTGGGTTGAACATGTGAGTATAATATACAAAACTGTCAAAGGCAGGTTTTGTGTTTGCCATCACCATCCCTCCACTATTAATTGTTTCAAACATTTGTCAGAGGCCTGATGACCAGCATCTTTCCTGCTCTGTCTGCCTCATGCTCACAGCTGACCCAGAAGATGTGAGTCTTCATTTTCATGCACGCTTCATGCATGGAGAAATTGAGGCATAAGGAGACTGCCTGAGTTGCCCAAGCTCAAGAGCAAGGAGCTGGAGAACCCCAGGTCTGATTTGAAGCTTTCTCTATTTCCCCCTTCCAGTGAGCTGGCTCCTCCACCGAGCCTCAGTACACATACTCACCTCCTTTCATGTGTTATGTGGGCTTTCACTAGTGTTGTCACCATTTTATTGAGGTGTGACTGACTACAGTACACTGCACATTTGAAATACACTTTCTGACAACATACATATATACCGTGAAACTGTCACCACAATTAAGATACTGAAGGTATTTACCATTCTCAAGTTTCTTCTTGCCCCTTCATTATCCCTCCCTTTAGACCCACTACGATGTGTGTGTTTTCCAAAACCACCAAGCAATTAACTCAATTCCTACACTATCTATTTGGAGGTAGCATCAGGCCTCACAGGTTAAGGGCTCAGTCCTAAAAGACTGCCCCCTAACTTCAGGTGCCAGTTGCAAGTCTAGATTGTCACCTGTGCTTCTCACCAGTGAGCTGTAGATCAGAGGTTCCCCATGACTCCCTCCTTGGGTTTGATTAATTTGCTAGAGTGGCTCACAGAACTCAGAGAAACATTTTACTTAGTAGATTACTGGTTTATTATTAAAGGATGTAACTCAGGAACAGCCAGATGGAAGAGATGCATAGGGCGTGGTTTGTGGGAAGAGGCATGGAGCTCCCATGCCCTCTCTACGCCTGCCACTCTCCTCAAATCTCCATACTTTCACTGACCTGGAAGCTCTTCAAACCCAGTACTTTTGGGTTTTTATGGAGGCTTTATTACATAAGTATGGTTGATTAAGTCACAGGCCTTTGGTGATTGATTCACCCTCCAGTCTCTCTCTGGAAATCAGGCGGTGGGACTGAGAGTTCCAACTGTCTAATCATGGGTTGGTTCCTCTGGCAACCAGCCCCCATCCTTAGGGGTTTTCCAAAAGTCACCTAATTAACATAAACTCAAGTGTGGGGTTGGCAGGGACTTGTTGTGAGCAACAAAATACACCTTTATGGCCCTCATTACGATAATTGCAAGATTTCAGGAGCTCTGTGTAAGGAATGAGGATGAAGACTGAATATATATTTATTAGAAACCACAACATCACCCCCCGCCCCCAATCTCCAGGCCTCCCTAAGGAAAAACTGATCTGCCTTTTCCCCCCATATTGATTAGTTTGCATTTTCTAAATTTCTTTATAAATAAAATCCTTCTGTGCATACAAGTTTTAGTTGGCTTTCTTTTACTCAGATGATTGTTCCAAGATGCATCCATGTTGCAGCGTCTATCAGAAGTTTAATGCCTTTTACTGCTGTCGTGGATACCAAGATTTGTTTATCCGTTCACCTGTGGACAGACATTTGGGTTGTTTCCAAGTGTTAGGCTATTACAAATATAGCTGCTATAAATGTTTGTGAGTCTTTGTGTATACCTATGCTTTCCTTTCTCTAGGATGAATTCCAAGGAGTGGAATGCCTGGGATTTCTGTTAGGCATATGTTTAACTTTTAAAGAAACTCTCAGTGTTTTCAAAAGTTGTTGACCCGTTTCACATTCTGACCTGCAGTGTATGAGAGTTCTGGTAGTTTCACATCTTGTCAACACCTGGTAGGGTCTGTCTTAAGGCATTCTAATATTTGTGGCATGGTACTACATTGTGGTTTTAATTTCCACTTCCAGAATGGCTAACCATGAGCCTCTTGTCACGTGCCTCTGTGTCTCATCCTTGGAGTGTGTCTGTTTAAATCTTTTGCTAATTTAAAAAATTGAGTGTTTGTTTTCTTATAAAGTTTTGAGAGTTCTATGCTTTGTAGTTTTAGGCTTGACATTAGTTTTATGAAATGTTTTGAGTTAAATTTTGCATATGATGTGAATTATAGATTCAAAGTTTGGGAGGGTATATTTTATCCAATTATTCCAGTACATTTTCCTGGGAGGACTATCCTTTCTCCTATGTCAAAGATCAGTTGACTATATATATGTGGGTCTACTTCTAGACTCTCTATTCTATTCCATTGATTTTTAAGGTTATCTATATACCAATATCATACTGTCTTGATTATTATAGCTTTATAATAAATCTTGGAGTCAGATAAATTTAGACCTCCTTTTATAAGTTGTTTTGGGTGTTCTAAGTCCTTTTCATTTCTGTATGAATTTAGAATCAGCTTGTCAGCTTCCAGACAAAAAGCTTGAAAAGGTTTTGATGGAATTGCATTGAAATTATAGGCCAATTTAGGGAGAAGATTTCTGGTCCATGAATAATATGTATCTCTTTATCTATTTAGGTTCTCTTCAATTTTTCTCAGCAATGTTTGTGTTAGTTTTTAATGTCCAAGTCGTATACATCTTTTTATTCTTATGTATTTAACATATTTTGATGCTGTTGTAAGTGGTATGGTTTTTTAAATGTCAATTTACGGTTGTTTCCTAGCTTACAAAAGCACAATTGGGAATTCCCTGGCGGTCCAGTGATTGGGACTCTGTGCTTTCATTGCCGAGGACAAGGGTTCAGTCCCTAGCTGGGGAACTAAGAGCCCACAAGCCATGTGGCACGGCCAAAAAAAATACAATTGATTTTTTAAATTTTGATGTTGTTTCCTACAATCTCTCTGACTCATTTATTAGTTCAAGTAGCTTTTTTGTATATTCTGTTGGATTTTTTGCATAGACCATCATATTATTTGCAAATAAAGACAGTTTTACTTCTTTTCCTACCTGGATGACTTATGTTTCTTTTTCTTTTCTTGTTGCACTGGCTAGTACCTCCAGTACAACACTGAATGTAAGTGGTGAGAACAGACATCTTTGTCTTGTATCTGATATTTGAGAAAAAGTGTTCAGCCTTTCAGCACTAGATGTGATAAGAGCTGTAGGTTTTTCATAGATATCCTTTATCTGGTGAAGTAAATTTTCTTCTAGCCTGCTGAGAGTTTTATTGGGAATAATGATGGATTATGTAAAAAAAAATTGTGTTTGAGATGACTGTATGGTTTTTCTTTTCATTTCTTTTCCTTCCATCTGTTAATGTGATGAATTATTGATTTTGAAGTTAAGCCAGCCTTTTATTCCCAGAAGAAATCTCACTGGGTCATGATGTATTTTAATTTTTATACATTATTGGATGTAACTTGCTGATACATTATTAAGAATGTTTGCAACTATACGTGTTGGAGGTATTGGCCTATAGTTTTCTTTTCTGATTATATCTTTGTTTTCTTTTTGTGTCAGAGTAATGCTGGCCTCATAGAATAAATTGGCAGGCATTGTCTCTTCATCAACTATCCCAAAGAATTTGTGCAGAATTGGTATTATTTTCTCCTTAAATGTTTGATAGAATTTACAGGGAAGCCACTTGGGGCTGAGTTTTCTTTGTAGGAAAGTTTTTAATTACAAATTCAGTTTATTTAACGAATGAATACATTTATCTATTCATTTTATCTATACATTTTTGGACTGAGTTTGGGTAGTTGATTTTTTTAATATACAAAAGTCTATTATAATATTCTATTATTATCTTTTTAATATCTGTATCTGTAGACCCTTTCTTGATATCGTCACTCTTACTCTTTTCCCTTTTTTTTTAACATTTTTATTGGAGTATAATTGCTTTACAATGGTGTGTAAGTTTCTGTTTTATAACAAAGTGAATCAGTTATACATACACATATGTTCCCATATCTCTTCCCTCTTGCATCTCCCTCCCTCCCACCCTCCCTATCCCACCCCTCTAGGTGGTCACAAAGCACCGAGCTGATCTCCCTGTGCTATGTGGCTGCTTCCCACTAGCTACCTATTTTACGCTTGGTAGTGTATATATGTCCATGCCACTCTCTCACTTTGTCACATCTTACCCTTCCCCCTCCCCATATCCTCAAGTCCATTCTCTAGTAGGTCTGTGTCTTTATTCCCATCTTACCTCTAGGTTCTTCATGACATTTTTTTTTCTTAGATTCCATATATATGTGTTAGCATATGGTATTTGCCTTACTCTTTCTGACTTACTTCACTCTGATGACAGACTCTAAGTCCATCCACTTCACTACAAATAGCTCAATTTCGTTTCTTTTTATGGCTGAGTAATATTCCATTGTATATATGTGCCACATCTTCTTTATCCATTCATCCGATGATGGACACTTAGATTGCTTCCATGTCCTGGCTATTCTAAATAGAGTTGCAATGAACATTTTGGTACATGACTCTTTTTGAATTATGGTTTCCTCAGGGTATAGGCTCAGTATTGGGATTGCTGGGTCATATGGTAGTTCTATTTGTAGTTTTTTAAGGAACCTCCATACTGTTCTCCATAGTGGCTGTACCAATTCACATTCCCACAAGCAGTGCAAGAGTGTTCCTTTTTCTCCACACCCTCTCCAGCATTTATTGTTTCTATATTTTTTGATGATGGCCATTCTGACTGGTGTGAGATGATATCTCATTGTAGTTTTGATTTGCATTTCTCTAACGATTAATGACGTTGAGCATTCTTTCATGTGTTTCTTGGCAATCTGTATATCTTCTTTGGAGAAATATCTATTTAGGTCTTCTGCCCATTTTTGGATTGGGCTGTTTGTTTTTTTGTTATTGAGCTGCGTGAGCTGCTTGTAAATTTTGGAGATTAATCCTTTGTCAGTTGCTTCATTTGCAAATATTTTCTCCCATTCTGAGGGTTATCTTTTGGTCTTGTTTATGGTTTCCTTTGCTGTGCAAAAGCTTTGAAGTTTCATTAGGTCCCATTTGTTTATTTTTGTTTTAATTTCCATTTCTCTAGAAGGTGGGTCAAAAAAAATCTTTCTGTGATTTCTGTCATAGAGTGTTCTGCCTATGTTTTCCTCTAAGAGTTTTATAGTCTCTGCCCTGACATTTAGGTCTTTAATCCATTTTGAACTTAGTTTTGTGTATGTTGTTAGGGAGTGTTCTGATCTCATACTTTTACATGTACCTGTCCAGTTTTCCCAGCACCACTTATTGAAGAGGCTGTCCTTTCTCCACTGTACATTCCTGCCTCCTTTATCAAAGATAAGGTGACTATATGTGCACGGGTTTATCTCTGGGCTTTCTATCCTGTTCCATTGATCTATATTTCTGTTTTTGTGCCAGTACCATACTGTCTTGATTACTGTAGCTTTGTAGTATAGTCTGAAGTCAGGGAGCCTGATTCCTCCAGCTCTGTTTTTCATTCTCAAGATTGCTTTGGCTATTCGGGGTCTTTCATGTTTCCATACAAATTGTGAAATTTGTTGTTCTAGTTCTGTGAAAAATGCCAGTGGTTGTTTGATAGGGATTGCATTGAATCTGTAGATTGCTTTGGGTAGTAGAGTCATTTTCACAATGTTGATTCTTCCAATCCAAGAACATGGTATATCTCTCCATCTATTTGTATTATCTTTAATTTATTTCATCAGTGTCTTATAATTTTCTGCATACAGGTCTTTTGTCTCCTTAGGTAGGTTTATTCCTAGATATTTTATTCTTTTTGTTGCAATGGTAAATGGGAGTGTTTTCTTAATTTCACTTTCAGATTCTTCATCATTAGTGTATAGGAATGCCAAGATTTAGCTAGGTCTTTGGGCTTATTTGGAGACAAACCAGTACCTAAGATTTTTGGCTTCCAAGATTCTCTTTTAGCAATAAGCTTCACCTCATATACACATTAACAGAAACCAACAGTAACCAAGGAAATGGAACTGTGGACTCCAGCAATAATTAATGAACTAGAGATTGGGTACAGGATTAAATCAGCAGACCTCAAAGAATGGGGACTGCAGACTGATTCCAAACAAATGGAGAGCTACAGCTACTGCCACTTGTCTCTTCTTATCTTTACTCCCAGGTAAATGTCATCCTCTGGGTGTTAACCCATTGTGACTGATGCCCCCTTGCCTTCCTGTGAAGGTCTGCAAAGGACAAATCATCGTTGCTTATTTTATATATTTATTTTTTATTCTGACTTTACCCCTCTCTACAGTAAGTTCTGGGGGTCCACAGGCCACTTTAGGTTGATTTTTCCATTGCTGCCTCTCAAGTGCCTAGAACAACACCAAACACATCTTGGAAGCTCAACAAATATTTATTAAATAAATGGATGTGAATGAAGGCAATAAATGCACACACACTTTAGATGGAATAAGTCAAGTGTCCTGCTTATTCTCCATGGGTTCTGGGCCCTTGTCTGGTCTGGCCTGGGCTGTCCCAGGAGACTCTCTCTTCTGGGCAGCCCCACCCCAGGACCTCTTGGTGACTGGCTGCCTATGATCCAGCAGTAAATGGGAGGAAAAAAGAGAGATGGTGGGGCAGCTTTCCTGAGCTCCTGGACATCTCCTCACTGGAATCAGATGATGTTTCTTTTACCCCCACCTTCCAGGCCCAGGAGTGGGGACTGCTCTCCCATTGCTAGTGTCTGGGACTTCAGTGTCCCTTGTCCAATCCCTTATCCATCTGAAGATTAGGAACATGCACTTCCATTACAGCCTCTTCACCTACACCATTGGGATGAAGTGCTTCTTGTTGGAATTCTGTCTGATTCATCAGGAAACTCTCTTTGAGTGTGCCTAATTTAGGAAACTTTTAGGTATATTAAAATAGTGTGGGTGTAATTTTTATTTCTCCTTTTATTTACAATTTATTTTTCAAGATGCATGACTCACTTTAGTTTTACCTGTTAGTAAAAGAGTTTTGTAGCTGTATTGTGCTTTTGTGTGTGCATGTGTCTGTCATCAGGGGAAATTTTTTATTCTGACTGCATAAAATTTAGAAAATTTTAAAGAACACTATGTTAAACAAAACAATAAAGTATAAAAAAATACTTAAGTCTGCTTTAATTTACAATTTTTTCATATAGTTACATAACTATGGTGCCTTGTATCTGCATTGTCCTTGTGTATGTGTGTGTGTCATTAAGGGAAATCTTTACTTTGGCTGGAAAAAAAATTTAGAAATAGTTAAACAGAAAATATTATTTAAACAAAATAACAAAATATAAAAAATACAATGAAAAACATATGATAGCAAAATGTCAACTGCCCTAAATTAATCTATGAATGTAAGGGTTAAACTAATAAAAACATTATGAAGTTTGAATGCTGTTGTTGTTTGCATTTCTTTTTTTGCCTTGTTTTTTTAAAAACCTATCAAATTTTATTTGGGAATTCCCTGGCGGTCAAGTGGTTAGGACTCTGTGCTTCCACTGCTGGGGGCCCAATTTCCATCCCTGGTTGGGGAACTAAGATCCCACAAGCTGTGTGGCGTGGCCAAAAAAAATTTTATTCAGGTGAATTTATATATACATTTATAGTAACAGCTATTAGCATACAAACTGGTTTTTATTGTTTAAACATCTCTACCATGTCAAATTTCACTGATGATTGTAGTAAATAGCAATTCTTTATTAAAATTTAATAAAGACCTATGTATTTCTAGAGGGTCTCATGACCTGGAACTATGTACTCATATGAATTATATTAAACATTTTTTTATTTTAAAACCACTATCTTATAATTATACTATATCAAACTTCAATAAGAACTTTTGCAGCATCAATTAAATAATAGAAGGTAAACTAAAGAGAGGAATCAAAATAACTTTAGGGAAGAAAGCACAGGCAGGTGTTCTGCTGTGGTTGAGGGTGTCCAGGGCCTGGCTGCTGTGAAGTTGAGCCAAACCTGCAGGTGACCCTGGGTCCCAGAGTGCTTTCAGCATGACTCTTCTCTCTCCTGAGGACCCAGGGGAACCCCTGTTCCTTCTGGGCCTCTGTGGGCTGTAGGTGGAGCAGCAGGAGCATAAGGCCCACTTGGGAACTTGGACTTGAATTTAGCCAGTGTTTCCCTGGCTGATCATTCTCTTTCCTCAGGTTGTGGAGCTTTCTCTCCATCAACGGAACCACCATCCTGCTTTCCTGAACTCTTTTCTCATACAAGAGTTTCTTCTTTTGATAGGAGGAAGTGGTTCTCTCAAATTCTGTTCTCACGTCTTTAGTCAACTTCTTGTAGGGTTGCTGATCTGACATGTGGTGTTCAGGCTCCTGCACACATTAGGAAGTTTCTTCTCAGTTTCTACAGAGTGTGTTGCCTCATTTGACTTTCTCTCAATTTGTGTGACATCTTCTTCTTGTAATTCAGGCTGATTTTGAAGCTTCAGCTGGAGCTTCTGAATCCCAGTTTCAAGCTGTGAATTTTCAAGCTGCAAAGGTACTCTCTCAGTTTGGAAACTTGTTACTTGTCTTATAAGCTCTTCAATCCCTTGGTTTTCTTCCAACAATTCTCTGGATAGTTCTTTTTCTCTTTTGGGACTACCTAAAGGGCCATGTGTGTTACTGTCATCAGTGACACCTTTCTGATGATTGACTTCTGATGGAGGAACAGGGCAAACATCATTTTTTGTTCTCTTTCCCTCTACTTCTGAGTTTCCATTATCTGGGTGACCTCTAATAAGGTTAAGAAAACGGGTCATCTTCAGCATGGTCTGGCCAGTGTCTTTAATTCGCTCACTTTATCTCTAACAGCTTGTTGCATCCATACATTTGAGAGCTCCAGTCTTCCTTTCTCCTCTGTCGTTTCCCACATTCTCTGCTTCCATCTTGTAATTTCTTTGTTGAGCCATTCTGGACTTTCCTGAATATCAGTGTTATTGTTAGAATTGTATGTTATTTTCTTCCCAGGTTGTTCTCCATTACCATGGGATGCTTGGCACCATTACAGTAAAGAATTTGCTTACAATGGGAATGGATGTTAGTAGTGTATGAGGGTTAGAAACTACAGGGTTTCAAGAGATAATAGTGTTGCTTGTTGCTTGAAGGTCCTGGACGAACCTCCCCTTCTGCCCTCAGGTTTTCTCACAGGTAAAATAGGACTATTACAGGTACTCGTACAATGGATAACAAGGCCTTGAGCCTTGTAATATTCTATTATGGGCTTTATACCTTGAAGGGCTTCTTTACTATAGGCTGTTGATTAATTCAATTTGAGAGATCTATCTGAACCTTGATGAGAGGTGTGCTGTGAATTTTGCCAAAATCACTTGAAGATTTTGGAACAAATGATCAGTGTTTCCAGAATCAATACTAGTACACTCAGAGATGGAGCAAATAAAAGATGTCAAAGGGAAATTTAATTCACCTGGTTGGCTGCTTTTATGATCTACTGTCAAATTCTAGAATTACTTCCCCCTTTTGTAAGAAAGAAGTTTTGGCATATTTCTCTAAAGTCTCAGGCTAATAAATGTGTAGAAGCAAAGGAACTAATGAAAAAAGGGTGTATTATCTCTTAAAGGGCCTAAACAAGTGGGTAGGTTCATAGACAGGAACATTTTGAGGTTCATTAGAGATTTCCACTATTTGAACTGTTTAGTACTCTGAGGCAGGGGCTGCGTCATTTTTTTTAAATGTTGTTTTACTGTATTTATTGAGACGCAGTTGTGAGCAAAGTAAAATAATGAAGATTATTTTTTTAAACCAGCCATAAAATCTGTAGAGACACAAAGTAGCTTAGTGTTTGCCTGGAGCTGGAGTGGAAACAGGGATTGGCTGCACGTGGGCAGGAGTTTCTTTCTGGGGTGGTGGAAATATTCTAAAATTGCACTGTGGTGTCAATTAGGACTGGGAAGAGATTGATCCCCAATCTGGACAAATGTTTCTCTGATTAAGAGGAAAGATTGGGAAGAGCCTCTGTAGTTCCTCAGAGCCTCAGGACTGAGAATTAGGAGGACGTTGGAAAGGCTAGTTAGAGGCCTGAAGGTACCTGAAGCGCTTAAATTTGTAACAGTCTCTTTTCCAGTGTCCTGGATCTTTGGAATAATAGCAGAAACTAGGAGGATTTTGGTTTCATTTAGTGGCCTTCATTTGCCAGAGTTGAAGATTAAGAATTTTAGTGTCTTTATTATAGGTAAATCATCTAGAGTGTGAGAGGGCTTGTTTGCCAGATTAACTAAATCTGGAGTGGACATCATTTCCCATTCCATTCTAATCATTTTTACTGGAAGGGAAAGATTCCTGTTCAGCTCACTAATAAACAGTTAAAACCTACCGAGGTGGAATCAACATCTGAAGGAAAACCAGAATTTTCTTTAAAAATAATCTGAAGTTGATTATAATAGTCATGAATAGGTTTGACAGATTTGTGTGTGGAACCTTGAATTTTGTTTCAATCAACAGGTTTTGGAAAAGCCTTAGGAATTGCTTCATGAAATTACCTATCAATTGTTCCAGCCTGATTATATAGTAAGTTAGGGTTCTGGTCTCCCAGTTGCAATCCTGGAGACCTTTCAGGATTTTCCCAATTAGTGGTTTTCAACCGATACGTGGCCTGGCCTTCACCAACAAGCATGGTAATTAGCTGATATAAGTCAGAGAAACCAGGCTGATAAGTTTGAATGACTATATTAAATTCCACAGCCAATCTACAAGATTATTTGCTACTTTGGGAAAACCTTTGACTATGGCTCACAGTTCAGCTTTAGTCCAGGGAATATAAGAAATTAAAAATTTAGACTCTGGATGCTCAGAAGGCTTAATTTTAACAAGATAGGTTCTGATAGCTTAAAGGAAAGGAGGTGGGGAAAGTTTCAGGGAAAAAGGGAAGTTCAGTGAAACAATTAGTATGAGGGAACTGAGGGTATAGAGGAGGTGCAAGTGGTATAGAAGGGAAGGAGGAAGGAGGGGCCAGAGGCAGGGCCTGACCATGAGAAGCCAAGGGAAGAAAAAAATAGCACCAGAGGTGGAGCCTAAGACAAAGAAGCTGGGGGAAAAGGAACATGAGGCTTTGGAAGCCATTTTATTTTTCTTTAACCATTTGTTTACCTCAGTTAATTTTAAAATCTTATTTTGCAGAGAGGCAATTTTAGGCTCCTGATAATATTTGGAAGCCTCAAAACACCAGTCGAAATAAGCATTCAATTCAGTTTGGGAAGCTTTAGAGCTATCGTTGTCCAATTCAGTTTTTAACAAAGGAAATTTGGGGATTTCAAAAGTTCCCCATATTGGCCATTGATGCTCTAAATTGCCTTTGGTTAGGTCGGTCCATTTAGTTAGAGTTGTGCATGAGGAAGGACTGCAGTTTTTAAGCATAAAATCAGTCCTCCCTTGTAGGAAGAACATCCATAAAATATTTTGATAACTGGATTGTTAGACCCAAGCGGTCTACGAGGGATTCCAACTCGCCCAAGAACCGCCAAGAGTCGAGAGCCGTTGCAACACGCAAGAGCTTTATTAGGAGCCGATGCACCGGGGTTCCCTGAACCTCACGCAGGAGGCCGATGGGGAACCCCTAAAAGCGGAATCACATACTTTTTATAGGTTTATTTACTCATAGGGCGGGTATATTCTCACAATGATTGGGTAAATGTGGTGACTTTTGAATTCATTGGCTTAGGAACTTTTGTCCCACCTTCTGGCCGTTATAGTTGTCTGTTCATTGTGGCGGTTAGGGCGTATACCTGTTACGCGCAACTGGAAAATTACCCGCTGTCTGGCAAGTCCCCATCAACTGAAAAACTCCAAGAATTGGTTTCGATAGGGAGAAGGAGTGGCGCACGATAGGGAGAAGAATTGGTTTCGATAGGGAGAAGGAGTGGCGCACGATAGGGAGAAGAATTGGTTTACGGGAACAAGTGAGGGGGTGGAAAGTCCCTAAAGGCCCCACATTCCCCCCCCCCTTTTTTTTTTTGTAACTAATTTCAATCATGGAATTTCAGTTTCTTTTTGCGAGTTTTGGTATTGTTGCCTTAGCATTAAAACTTGTACCGTACTAATGCGTTCTCTAATAAAGGCTATCAGGCGATTCAGAATGCATGGTCCAAAAGTTAAAAGCAACAATAAAATAATGAGGGGCCCTAACAAGGTGGAAACTAAAGTAGTAAGCCAGGGAGATTTATCAAACCATGATTGAAACCATCCTTTTTGATTTTCCCTTTCCTGTTGTCTTTTGTCCAGGCGCTCCCTAAGTTTGTCCATAGTTTTGGTAATAGCCCCAGAATGATCAATATAAAAACAGCATTCTTCTTTTAGTGCAGCACATAGTCCGCCCTCCTTAAGGAACAGCAGATCTAATCCCCTCCTGTTTTGCATTACCACCTCTGAAAGCGAGGTGAGGGATTCTTTTAACTGAGTTATGGAACTTTCTAACGCCCGGAGGTCAACATCTACAGCTTGTCTTAAGGCATCATAATAGTGGGGTTGTTGGATGAGGGCTGTTGTACCCGTTCCTACCCCGGCTGCCATTCCTAGTCCTAGGAGTACAGCCAGGGTGAGTGTTATGGGTTCCCTCTTAAACCTTCCTCTGCCCTCATATTCATCTAGAAAGGATGAATCTGAATGATAAATGAGTCTGGGGACCAGCTGAACTAACACACAAAAATCGGTTGAAGCTTTAAGGACCTCTAAAGAAATGCAGGGGGTCAATCCTGTGTTACATGCCCACCATCCATCCGGAGGAGGGAGGAGATACCCTGAGCCCTGTGGGAGGCTTAAATTGGCACAAAGATGTCGGTGGGACAAGGGGGGCGTTCCTACACATGTACCGTTTCCTAATACTGAGGCCAGGGTCAATTTACTATTTCCTTCTTGTTTCCATCGACATTGATCTGGAGTGTTAACATTATTATAATTAGAATTATATCCTATAGCATCATAATAAGGGGGAGGAGCAGCATAGCAAAGCCAACATGATTTGGTAGCCTCCGGGTTTGTGGCATTTAAAACCTCAAAAGCCGCCTGGACCAATGAGAGCATTCGGTCCCAGGGGGTCTTGGGCTTGATTGTTATTCCTTTTGGCTCAGAAGTTTGGTTTCTTATCTCTGGTAGCACTGTGGGAGGGGCCAAAGGTAGCAGAGAGTGCCGTATCTCAGGGTTGGGGCCTATAGGAACTGGAGTAGGGGTTTCAATTTTTAGTTTGATGGTCATTAGTAATCCATCATCATATCCTTCTTTATAAAACCTGATTCCCCATGAATGGCCATTTATCCAGTTTTTATCTTTTTTTCCTGGTTCACTAAAAGAAATTCTAAGGGGATGGCACCACTTTGAACACTCGGGCACATTGGCCCACTGGGGATTTCCCTGGCTTCTGGTTTTCTGATGAGTGTAGTTGGCCATTACCCTGATAAAGTCCCAGCCAGAGGTGGGTTTCCAGTAGGTGTCTCCTGTGGTCTCACATCCCCAGCTTTTGCAATAGAAATGTTCCTTTCCCCCGCATTGATAATTTAGAGATCGGTGACGATGGAACCCAGGGCATACATAAAAGGAGAGGGCCCTGAGCATGCTTCTCCGATCTTTGGTGGAACAACCCCCCCAAGGGTCTAATCCTTGGCGCCCGGGCGGGGAAGGTTGGGCCGGGACAGCGTGTTGATTATAGTATCCTTCTAGATCCCAGTTAGAGGGGGCTCCCAGGGCCAATTTACAAACATCGGGAAAAAGGTCTGGCCACCAGGTCCAAGGGGCAGCGGTATGGCTAACAGACCATATTACATCTCCAGTCTGGGAAATCACCTGCCAGGTTAAACGCTGGGGCAGGTGAGGACTAAAATTACTCACAGTCAGTAGGGGTAACAAAGTTAAAGTTATAAGTCTGATGATCGCAGAAGCTTGAGCTTGAGCAGGTTGCTGGTCTTTTGGGCTCGCCATTCCGATGTTGCAGATGCTGGTGCGGCCTTCACGTGTGAAGCGTGGATCCACGCAGCGATGCCGTCTACCTTTATAGCCGTGGGAGTGGTGAGCAGGACGATGTATGGTCCTTTCCACCGAGGCTCTAGAGTCTGGGTTCGGTGCCGACGGACGTACACGGAATCTCCGACTTGGAAGGGATGAGCCTCTGCTGGTGTTCCTGGACGGTAAGCCTCTGCCAGCTGGGACCATACCTCCTTTTGGACCAACTGGAGTCCCAACAGCCTAGCATATAAGTCAGTGTTATTCTGGCAGTCAGGACTTAATTTCTCCCTTAGCGTAAAAAGAGGAGGTGGGGCCCCGTATAGTATTTCAAATGGAGTAAGATAATAGCGGGAGGGGGTATTTCTAGCCCGGAACAGGGCTAAGGGAAGGAGCACCGTCCAATCTGTACCGCCAGTCTCTATGGACAATTTAGTTAGGGTCTCTTTTAGAGTTCTATTCATTCTCTCTACCTGTCCTGAACTCTGGGGTCTATAGGCACAATGTAATTTCCAATCAGTCCCCAGGTATTTGGCCACACCCTGACTTACCTGGGCGACGAAGGCGGGACCATTATCTGATCCTATTACCTTTGGTGCCCCGAACCGGGGGAAAATTTCTTCTAAGATCTTTTTGGCCACCACAGTAGCTGTCTCCTTCTTCGTCGGGAAAGCTTCTACCCATCCTGAGAAGGTATCTATAAAAACTAGAAGATACCTGTTACCGTACCTTCCAGGGCATATTTCAGTGAAGTCGACCTCCCAATAGGCTCCTGGGCGGTCTCCTCTGAGCCTTTTTCCGACCTCAAGTTTTCCTTTATGGGAGTTTACCTGTTGGCATGGAATGCACTCTCATGCAATCTGCTCAGCTATTTTGGTTAATCCAGAGGTATCATAACCTGTCTTATGTAATAGGGATACCATCTTCTTGGTTCCCAAGTGTGTCCATCTGTGAATCTGTTGTAGCATGGATTTTGCTTGTTGAGGAGATAATGTTCCTTTAGTTATGGCTGGGGTAATTGTTCCCCTATCATTTGGTTTCCCAGGACTCTCATCTGATAGTTCTAGTATGATTTCCCGTAGAGCCACTTCTCGTGCCACCCTATCTGCCATGTTGTTGCCTCTTGTCACCGGGGTATTGTCCTTCTGGTGTCCGGGGCAATGAATGATGCTGACTTTAGTGGGGAGCATGAGGGCAGCTAGCAGTGCCACTATTTCTTCTTTGTTTTTAATTTCTTTGCCCGCCGAGGTGAGCAACCCTCTTTGTTGGTAAATGGCCCCATGGACATGGGCGGTAGCAAATGCGTACCTACTGTCCGTATAGATGTTTACCTTTTTGTTTTCTGCTAGTTCCAATGCTCTAGTCATGGCGATTAGTTCAGCCCGTTGGGCCGATGTCCCTTGCGGTAATGCGGCTGCCCAGATGACCTCTTTCCCGTCTACCACGGCAGCTCCCGCCCGACGCTTACCTTCCTCTAGGAAACTGCTTCCGTCAGTAAACCAGGTAACGTCGGCGTTGGGGAGGGGCTGATCCATCAAGTCTGGTCTGCTACGGTGTGCTGCAGCCAGTACTTCCTGACAATCATGGATGACGGTAGTGCTTTCCAGGTCAGGGTCGGGTAGCAAGGTGGCCGGGTTGAGTCCTGTGGCTGAGGTAAACTTAATACGATCTGAGTTTAACAGCAGGGCTTGGTAATGAGTCATCCTGGCATTTGTTAGCCATCTGTCGGGCGGCTGGCGAATTACACTTTCTAATGCATGGGGGGCTGTTATCGTTAGGTTCTGCCCCAAAGTCAGTTTGTCAGCATCTTTGACCAAAGCGGCCACCGCGGCGATTATTTTTAAACAGGCGGGCCATCCTGCTGCCACAGGATCCAATTTCTTTGATAGGTACGCAACCGGGCGATTCCAGGGGCCCAGTTTCTGAGTTAGTACTCCCTTTGCAATACCTTTATTCTCGGCCACGTACAGATGAAAAGGCTTAGTGATCCTTCCCCCGTTTCTTTTTTTAGGGCATTCTCTTGCCCAATGACCTTTTTCTTTACAGTAGGCACATTGGTCCTTGTCTAATGGCCGCCTTCTATCCGTTGTTCGCCCTTCCTGTCTATTTCTGTCTCTACTGTTTCCTCCTCTGACTACAGTGGCCAGTATTTAACTCAAATGTCTTTCTTGCCTCTTATCTCATCTTACCTCACGAGCCTCTTGTTCCTTCTGCTTTCTTTCTTCTCTTTCTTCTTCTGTCTCCCTCTTATTATATACCTTATCTGCCTCTTTTACTAAGTCCTGAAGGGAGAAACCTTGTAGGCCATCCAGCCTTTGTAACTTCTTTCTAATATCAGGGGCCGCCTGGTCAATAAAGGCCATTGCTATGGTGGCCTTATGTTCCTCAGAGGTTGGATCATAAGGAGTGAATCGTCTAAAAGCCTCCATTAAGCGTTCTAGGAACACGGTTGGCGATTCCTGGGGCCCCTGAGTTACCTCTCTTACCTTAGCCAAATTCGTGGGGCGCCTGGCCGCTCCATGGAGACCCGCCACCAGAGCCTGGTGATACATTTTCAGGTGCTCCTTACCTTCCGGGGTATTAAAGTCCCAATTCGGCCTGACGAGTGGAAACCCGGCATCAATCTCGTTAGGCAACTGGGTAGGTTGTCCATTGGCGCCTAACACATTCTTTTTAGCCTCCAGGAGAACCCGTTGCCTCTCCTCAGTTGTGAGGAGAGTCTGGAGGAGCTGTTGACAATCATCCCAGGTGGGTTGGTGGGAGAAGACAAGAGACTCTATTAGAGCAGTAAGAGCCTGTGGGTTTTCAGAGAAAGTAGGGTTATGCATCTTCCAATTATAAAGATCTGCAGAGGAAAAGGGCCAGTATTGAAGGGGCCTATTCCCGTGGTTATTGGGGGGGGCCATATTCTCTAAGGGGTAAAGCAGTAGAATCCGGGGAAACAGCCCTCCGGCTTCTGGTGCCCGCCGAGGGACCCCCCCTTTCCGCCATAACAGGTGGCCCTACTGGTGCGGAGGGTTGTGAAGCTGGGGGTCCTAGGGGCGACATGGGATTTAGGGCCGGAGGATAAGGAGGTGGGGAATCTAGAAGAAGCAAATCAGACTGCAGGTCAGGATATATCGCCTTTGGCGGGTCCGGGGCAGCAGATGACTTTTCCGTGTCTGGGGTTTTCTTCAGGGCCAATATCTCCGATTGTGCTGGAGCGCATGCAGACGTGCCTGTTGAGGAAACAAAGGGCCGGACCCACGGAGGCAGGGAGAGAACTAGATCTTCCCAGACCAGGATATATGGTATCTGGTCTGGGTGTCCGTGGGGTCCTGTGTTAAAGACCCTAGACTTGACTAGCCCAACCTTATCTAACAAAAAAGATCCTTCGGGTGGCCACCCTGTCTGAAATGTAGGCCACTCAGAGGTACACAGCGTTTGCCATTTTCCTTTCCTTACTTCTACCGAAAGGTTGTGGGCCCTAGCCCTAACTTCGGTCCAGTGGCTTAGGGTAAGAGAAAGAGGAGTCGTCATAGTTTGTCCCATTGTCGTCCGTCAAAAGAAAGATAATAGTGCAGAAAAACAATAAAATTTCAAAAGACACACATTGATATTGCCGCCGCGAACTTAAACCCGAAACCAACTCAAATTCAGATGGCAGCTTATATAACCTGCCAGAACCAGCCGCCGCGAACTTAAACCCGAAACCAACTCAAATTCAGATGGCAGCTTACATAACCTGCCAGAACCAGCCGCCGCGAACTTAAACCCGAAACCAACTCAAATTCAGATGGCAGCTTATATAACCTGCCAGAACCAGATGAAGGGGAGACAAAATTTGTTTCTCCTTCCAGATGGACCACCAGGGCGTCCCCCGGGGCCCGTGGACACCAGCTTTCGGCACGTCTGCCTAGCCAGGAGTCCAATACAGATTCCACAGCAAGCCGGTTCGCACGGCTTTTTCCTAATGGCGGCTAGCAACAAACAAACGACAAACAAACAGACAATTGGGCTCGAGCCTACCTGATACCTCCGACTGCCGATGTTCTTGTGACCCGGGGGCGAGTGGGGATCCCGGACGAGCCCCCAAATGTTAGACCCAAGCGGTCTACGAGGGATTCCAACTCGCCCAAGAACCGCCAAGAGTCGAGAGCCGTTGCAACACGCAAGAGCTTTATTAGGAGCCGATGCACCGGGGTTCCCTGAACCTCACGCAGGAGGCCGATGGGGAACCCCTAAAAGCGGAATCACATACTTTTTATAGGTTTATTTACTCATAGGGCGGGTATATTCTCACAATGATTGGGTAAATGTGGTGACTTTTGAATTCATTGGCTTAGGAACTTTTGTCCCACCTTCTGGCCGTTATAGTTGTCTGTTCATTGTGGCGGTTAGGGCGTATACCTGTTACGGGCAACTGGAAAATTACCCGCTGTCTGGCAAGTCCCCGTCAACTGAAAAACTCCAAGAATTGGTTTCGATAGGGAGAAGGAGTGGCGCACGATAGGGAGAAGAATTGGTTTCGATAGGGAGAAGGAGTGGCGCACGATAGGGAGAAGAATTGGTTTACGGGAACAAGTGAGGGGGTGGAAAGTCCCTAAAGGCCCCACAGGATGTCATTTCTCAGAGATTTTTCTCTAGAGTAAAATAATAAATTTTAAACACCCTACACAGCTCAAGAAGCTTCAGCAATTCAAATAGCTTAAACACCCTGTAGGCCTAATTCCAGCCAATTCTAAGGGAACTACCTAGTCCTGAGTATTCAGGCCCAAAAGCTGCTCAGCACAGCTCTAGTGGAACGGCCTAATTTCAAAGAAGTCAGGTCAAATGCTTAATAGCACAGTTCCACTAGGGAACAGAGCCTGTTCCAAAAAGAATCCAGCCAAAGGCTAGTGCAGTTCCAGTTAGAACAGAGTGATTTCAAAACAGTCAGGTTGAAGTGACAAAAGTACTCACAGACAGACCAAGACCTTAACCAGAAAGCACAAAGCCTCAAAATAGATCCTGAATAAAATCTGGAGAACTTCAAAATGAGACAGAAAGGAAGAGGGCAGGGCACAACCCTTAAAGAATGACACAGCCATTGAGAAAAAGAGGATAGAACTGATTAGGCCCAGAATGGCAGAAGATTTGACTTTCAGTAGAGCTTGAGCCCCATTATACACTCATTGTAATACATTAGCATGCAAATGACACACCCACAGGCACCATGACAGTTCCAAGCCTGACCATAAAAGCCAAAAAATGGTCAGTAGCCGAATTCCTGGAAATCCCCACCCCTTCTCCAAAATAGTTGAAATAATCTTCCCACTCCTTAGTCTATGAAATTACCCAGTCCATCAAAACTAACCACCCATATTTCAGAGCTGCTCTCACCTTCTGAGACAGACTGCATTCTGCCTATG